>NW_020539726.1:10738180-10767477 GCF_003426905.1 Ctenocephalides felis | reverse complement strand
TGTCAAACTATGGAGCATTTACAAAATTTATTGGAAAACACGCATTCATCTTCAATATTTACAGCAACGGTGGAAGTTATTATTCTTTTATCAAAAACATATCCTGAATCTTTAGGTCCATTATTTGTTGACATGGTAGATATTTTAGTTGGCTGGCATTTAGATATAGAACAAACTAAAGATATTAAAGATTGTGCGGCCAATACATTACAAAAATTACATCTTTTTTGGAAATCAGATATTAGCTTTTCTGAATACATACTTGGTCAATTTGTTGAAGATATAGTTGCATATGGAGATGAGTTATCCCAGCCTTCAAGTGGACGTAATACACCTGTTCAAGATGCTCCTTCAACACCCTCTGATTGTATTAAACGCATATCTGGATTATTTGAGGTATTCAATACTGTTATGAAAAGTCTATCTGGAGCATTAAAGGCTTTTCAATTTTTAACAGAATGTTTACAAAATTTTTGAAAACTATTGATCAGGTGGTCAGAGTACAAATCAATCTTGAATTTATACAATGTGCCAATGAAAGTCTGCATTTATTATTGTCTTCTTTGAGATCTAAAGTGCTGTCAAGCTCTGTTGAAGGAATATGTGAACTTATTAAATCAGAGTTGTCTTTATGTTCAGAATTCGATGTGGCAACAATTATGTCACTTTTGGCTATGATTTCTCAAACTATAAAAGAAGTGTCGGCTAGTTTGCCTGTTGCTTTAATTGATGTTATTCTGGGATATGATTCTGTAATACTATCTTTACGCTTGGCTCAACCAACAAAAATACAAAATGCTATTGTGCATGTGTATCAAAACATATTGGCATTAAGAAATATCCCTTTACTACAAAGGCATATAAATATATGCTGGATGATCTATATATGGCATTTAAAATTATTACAAATGGTGCTATCAGTTTAATAAATGATAACCAAAGTAAGAAAGTTTACACAGTATATGAATCAAAACTAATAATTCTTTTTTATTTGAGATGTTTATCAGAATTAGCTAATGCTAGCAATTCTATCATAGCAATGTGGGCATTGCAGCCTAGTATCTTGGACTTATTAGCTCTAAAAGCGCAGCCATTCCACGAGACATGGTATGAGCATCATTCTGTACAATATTCAATATTATATTTACTTCATGCGCATAGTAAGAAAAATAACAATTTTGTTGGCTCCAGCCATTTAACAATATGCAGTCAGAAACGCGCCAATGCTTATAATATGTTAGGTATAACAATGATTGAAGATGAAACAAGTCCCACATCTGGTCATTATAGTATAATCATGAATATTTTGTCTAAAGCTTTAGAAACATCATTACCAAATGAAACTTTAGAATTAATATTGGATTGGAGTCGAGAATTTTTTATTCACTCTGAGAACTTTGTTTCTACTTTAATCATGAATGAAGATTTTGTGGGACTCTTACAGAAACTGATAAAATGTGGTGCATCTATTGATAACAGCATAACTTCAAAAGTTCACGCATGTCTTATGGCTATTTTTAAAATGCCTGATATAAAATGGCCCATTATCATATATAAATCATTATGTGACTTATGTGCTTTGCATATTTGCAATAACTCCGTAGATATTCGAATGAAATATACTTCTTTATTATTTTTACTTCCTGTCACAGTTACTTTAGACTGCCTACCAAATCCAAAAACATTTTCAAAAGATCGATCTCAGTTGATAAAATCAATACAGAAATGGAATTTTCAAAGTGGTTTATGTGGCGAAATGCTTCCATTGTATTTCAAAACCTTCATGAACTATATGTTAAATGGTAAAATAGAAGAAAATCAATGGCTGCTTGAAATTTTTCAATTGAGCTGGCCTTTAAGACAAGGCAATGCTAAGTTATTTAAAAACCTTGCTCTATGTGATAATCGACCGCTAGTGCTGTGGTCACAGTGGGAATCTGCTCAATTATGCATTGCTAATAAATTAAGAACACCTTTAGGAAAGCCACAGGATACTTTCATGAGCATAGAGGGTGCTATCAAAATCTTGGCAAGGGTATTTACAACAATTGATGAAACTCATAGAAGCTTTGATAATATAATGGAGTTGATTGAAGAGCAGAAACGAATCAGGTTTTATTAGGTTTTATGGAACAGCTTGAAAAGGCAATTTATAATGCCGTTGAAGGCACTGCTATGGCATTACCACAACATGAGAAATCTGTAAAAACTTTTTTCCGAACAAATGCTTCTACTTGTAGGGAATGGTTATCTAGGATACGTTGTGCAGTAATGGTTGTTGGGCTGCATGGTATGTCGATGCCAATATGCATTAGGCAAGGTGAAGCGTTATTACATGAAATAACACTTTCTGGTAATTATGAAAAAGTCGAATTTGAAAGAGTCATAATAAAATTGTTACAAGTTTAGTTTTTGCTAATGAAGCTGCAGCTATTTTCGGTTTATACAGTTGGATCAAACAAAATGTGGGAAAGAAGTTGAACTGGCTGAAATTTGTTGCTGAGGAAGCAAATGGAAAATATGAAGATGCACTAGAAGGATATCTACAATTAACATCAGAGGATGAATTCAAAAATTATGATAATCAACTTATTAGCTTTATCTGTGATCGTATTAATGGTTGTTATGTGAAATTTAGGGTTCTGGAGAGATTTATGTAATTGGAAAAAAATTGAACAGAATTTGTGGGAAGAGCGTAATATGAAAAATCCAATGGTTATACCCTTTAATCAGTTTTCTGTTGAAGAAGCTACTGCACTATACCTTTTTGAAGATAATGATTTATCATACATGGAACATTTATCGAATTGGGATTGCATAGAAGTTAATGAACAAAATAAATTGAAACATTCAGAGTGTTCTTACAGTAAAATACTTTCTAAAACTGAAAATACTCTTTTGAATATTGCACTAAAATTACTTCCAATAAAGAATTAGTGAACTGCCCTACTGGTATATTCCATGCTATAAGAACTGCTGAAGGTTGTATTCAAGAAAGCATTCGAGACCCCCCTTCAGAATATCTCACTCAAGCTTTGCTTCTACAAAATGTGTCATATGGTTTGCAAGAACTTTTGCGAAATAATACATCAGTTTTCAAAATTGTTCCGTTTGATAACAGGCACAGCTCAACGCTTCTGAATAAAGTATTATGGTGGACTGAATTTTTTAATTCATTGAATGGTAGCTTCACTGAAGAAGTTGTAAATCTTAGATTAGAAACTGTTGCTGCAGCAAGACGAGAAGGAAATTTCAAGCTTTCTAAAAAACTGTTACAGAAACATTTCTTATCATCAAATGACTTTACTTTTACGAATGGAAACTTAGGAAATTTACAGATTTTATTATCAATAATTCGATTCAAATTGATGCTACTAAAATATGGACAATAGAAAATTCCAGGGCCATATCTGAAACTGCTAAACTTCTTCATGCTACATCAGAAATAGAGAATTAGCAATTCAATTAGCTGCAGGAGCTTCATTAGGAATTTGTCAAAAGCTTGTTTCAACTAATGAAAATGTGCACACATTAAAAGAAGATCATCAAGAATTTTACTTACTTTGGCTAAGTGGATACAATTGCAAACAGATAAACTTTTGACAACGGATTTGACAGCACCTCTTACTCGTTTAGTGACTGCTTTGCCAGATATAGGGGCTGAAAGCAATAATTTGCATGATCGAGTTGTTCCTATATTGGATGGTGCTGTAGGAAAACTACTGAAGAGCGCAGTAAGGCAATGCCCAGAATTGGCAAAGGCATGGAATGCGTTAGGAAATTGGTCTTACAGATGGGGCAGGAAAATGATAGAATTAGGAACAACCAGTCTTTCTGATTCTGATAAAGCGGAAGTTAAATCTGTGATGCCTTCTGATATTGACATAAAGCAAATGGAAAGAATTATAAATATTCTAACTCAGACCAGATCCATAGTTGATGAAGAAGACATTGACACAAATGTTATTAATACCAGTGATATGATCGAAGCTCAATTAATGGATGTTCCTTGTTTGAGTGATATGTCACGGGAAAATATTCTAGTGTTAGTGAATATTTGGAAGCAGTCACAAAAAAGAATGTATGGATATTATGAGTTAGCTGCTGATGCTTATTTCAGGTAAATATTATAAATTGTTTAATTTTTAATTGCATTAATTAAATTAAATCAAATAGAATTGATGATTTATATATATATATATATATATATATATATATATATATATATAAATAGTGGGAAAACTCTCACACTTCTTTTTCCCGGAATCGAGTTGGTGTTTAACTCAGCTCACAGGCCTGCCTTAGGGCAGTACTACCCATATATCCGTATATATTAGTTATGATAGATAACAATTTGGTGATGCCTTTTTATTTATAGATATCTCCAACTATCAGCAGCAAATAATAATGAACAAAGTTGTGCTTCTGTTAGCGCTACTTTAAGACTTTTACGGTTAATAGTAAAACATGCTATGGGATTGCAGGTAAAATTTCAATCATACATATAGTTAAGATATGTGTCCTGTTACTGATCTAAATGATTATTTTGATTGGATGTTACTACTGTACTTTTTAATAGGGGGTGTTGGAATCAGGTTTAGCAGTAACGCCCACAAAACCATGGAAAGCTATCACACCTCAATTATTCTCCAGATTGGATCATCCAGAAACTTATGTTCGCAAAAGACTATCTGAATTGTTATGTCGAGTTGCTGAAGATTCCCCACAACTTATTACATTTCCGGCAGTTGTAGGTGCATCTCAGGTATTCAAAAATGTCATATATTGTCATTCTGCACCAAAACAATATGAATTTTTTTTAATAATTCAGATCTAGATTCAATGTTTTATAAATATGTAAATAATATATCAAATTACAAATAAAGTTTTACTTACATTTCTAGGTTCAAAAGTTAGATGTGACAGATTTATCCATGCGTTCTGAAGTCTATAATGATGATATAGATGATAATGATTGCATATCCACTGCTGAACAAATGGAAGACGTCGAGCAGGATGCAACCTTGAACTTTTGTTTTGCAAGTATGGTTGATACATTATCAAATCAAGCGCCTGAAACTGTTCAGCAAGTACAATTGTTGGTATCAGAGTTACGTAGAATTACACTTTTGTGGGATGAATTATGGTTAATGTCATTGGCACAATTAAATGGTGAGTTTGCAAGACGTATATCTCAGTTAGAGAATGAACTCAGCAGATTGAAGAAGAATGAAAATTTGGATGAATCAGAAAAAGAAAGAATCGTGACAGAAAAATATAGAATTATTATGAAACAATTGCTATTTGTTTTGGAGCAATTGCACAATGCTACTTCAAAGACTCCGGAAACACCAAATGAAGAACAATTTCAAGAAAGGTATAATGTTAAAGCTTTTTTTAAAAAATTATACTGATAGCAAGTAAATAGTAACAAAGTCTATTTGATGATTTTATTTTTAATAAATTAAATCAAATTTAATTCAACATTACCGAATTCTCAGAAAATATATGAATTGCAATCTTTTATATTAGTTTGTGAAATAAATTTTTAGCTAAATTATCTCTCTTTTATTTTTAGATATTTATCTTCCATTGAAAATATATTGGAGAATTTAAGACAACCAGTAGATATTTCAAAATCATATCAAGGTTTTTGGGCACCAATTAAAAATTTGCAGAACAGTTTGCAACAACGTTCTCACAAGAAAACTTCATACAATCTGAAAATGTCAGAAATTAGTCCGGCTTTATATAATTTGAAGAACACTGTAATTTCTATGCCTGGATTACAAAGCAAAAATCCTGTGACCATTGTTGCCATTGAGAATATGGTTTCTGTTCTACCAACCAAAACCAAACCTAAAAAATTGATATTCTATGGTAGTAATGGCAAAAAGTATACATATTTATTCAAAGGAGTTGAAGATTTACATTTAGATGAAAGGATCATGCAGTTCTTATCAATAGCTAATACAATGATGTCTAGAAAAGATTCTGCCCAAACATATCGAGCAAGGTAGGTGTAATTTATGTATTTGTTTATATAAATTTAAATTTAATTATTGATTGAACGACTGGCTTAAAAAAATGAACTTAATGTTTTACCTACCTACCTCTCTCTCTTTCTCTCTATATATATATATATATATATATATATATATATATATATATAATGTGTGTCACCAAAATAAATTGTGCAGTTTATATTTAATTTTTGATTTGTAATACATATGCATTGTTCTTTTCCAGGCACTACTCTGTAATTCCTTTAGGAACAAGATCTGGTCTAATCAGTTGGGTGGATGAAGTAACTCCTATTTTTGGTTTATACAAACGATGGCAGCAACGCGAATTATTGAATTTAACAAAAAATAACACTGGCAACAATGAAAATAAAACTTCTGCAGTTCTAAGACCAACAGAATTATTCTACAATAAATTAAACCCCTTGCTGAGGGAAAAGGGTATAAAGAGCACAGCAAATCGGAAAGAATGGCCATTGGATGTTTTGAAGCAAGTCTTGAAAGAGTTGAGTGCAGACACACCTGATGATCTACTGAGCAAGGAAATTTGGTGCTGCAGTCAAAGTGCTGCGCAATGGAGACAGGCTCAGTTGAGTTATGCCAGAAGTGTAGCTGTTATGAGTGTTATTGGGTAAGTTTTGATGAGATATTAATATAACTACATATTTTTTATTTTTACATTTGTATAATCAACGATTGATATAATTCAATTATATATTGGTTACATTTTTTACAAATAAAATGTTTTTTATTTTGATTCAATTCTGAAAAATACGGATGCGTGGAATTATATTTTATTAAGTGTACTTATTTGTTATATTTTTCTTGATTTGGTCTGATTGAATATATATTTATTGCAGGTATATCATAGGCCTTGGTGATAGACATTTGGATAATATTTTAGTAGAATTAGGAACTGGTGAAGTAGTACATATTGATTATAATGTTTGCTTTGAAAAGGGACGTACACTCAGAGTTCCTGAAAAAGTACCATTCAGGATGACACCAAACTTGAAAAAAGCACTTGGGGTTACAGGAATTGAGGTAAGTGATTATTTAATTTTTAATTATGGATTTGGTTAGTTTAGCTGAAACTTAGTGAAAATTATTTCACTGGCATTTTCTAGTAAAATAACTATAACTAACTTACATATCAGTCTTAGTGATATATTTATGTGTATGGATTAAATTAGAAATTATATGAAAAGAATCTTTTTAGAATTATTTTTGTAATTTTTAAATTGTTGTACGATCTGAGAAGTATGAAAAATAACACTGAAACTATGATGCAACAACAATAGCAACAACAGAGAGCTATAATGTATCTCAGGGTCATAGTATATTTTAGTATTTGGGCTATAGTAATTAGAATCAATGTTGGTTTCTTCATTCTTTTATTTACAAGAATAATACTGCAGCTTAATACTTTCTATATTTTTACAACATAATATTCCTAAAATATATTCAAAATCTGACATTATTTCTCGCAATTAGCATTAGATTATTGCAATACTAAAGTTCACCTATTTTTACAAAGAAATCACATGACAAATTTAAAATATCACAATATATATGCACTTCATACTTATTCAATTAATTCATAATAATTATTAGATTCATCTTGAAAGTACATGCATCATAAACTATCTTCTCTCACCATCTTTTTAGTGCTATCATTATTATTGTTTTGGAATTTTGTTGGATAGCAAATATCAGATGGCAAATTTTAAGTCGTTCACTTTAGTTCTATTTATTAATTTATTTATATGCTAAATTCCAGTAGTTTACCTCGGGAAACCATACAAAATACCATAAAAATTTAATAATTTCAACAAATAAAACAACATCCACATCATAATCACAATTATTAATTGATTTTATATTTCCTTAATTGTGTAACTGTTTAATCGAATATTAAACAATTTCATTTGTTACATTTTCTGCACTATTCGAATTATCATTCTCATAGGCTGTATTAACTGAACATATTTCTAGAACCACGCAATCTCCGCTGCTTTGCGTCAAATTAGTTTCTAAGTCAGTATCTAAGCCTGCATTATTTTGCACCATTATTTGCAAACGAACTCGCTCGCCCAGAGCTCTATGGGCTGAACTTCTGTTATTCAAACTATCAGTTACGGATTCATAAGCACTGTCTCTTTCAGCATCATTGCATTTTTCCCTTTGTCCGTTTATATCTATATCCGTGGTACTATTTTGCCTGGATTGCAGAAATCCGTTCTGCCTAGTTGCATCACCTTGTCTTGAATTGTGAACCTCATTTTGCTTACAATTTCCTAACACGTTGTCTTGAAGAGAATGTAATCTTGATTCGTTCGTCATTCTGCGTTCTTGAATTATATTCTGTTGATTCTGCTGCTGTCTTTGTTGTTCAACTAAGTCTGGATTTCGACAGCGTATGAGTTGAGCAAACGCTCTTCGGAAGTTTGAATTCTTCCAAGCATATATTAAAGGATTTAGACCTGAGTTTGATATCGCCAAACTGAAAGCTGCCTTGTAAACTGTAGGTGATGACTCGTTGTGGCATGTGAACGCTTGGGCACACGCAACCACGAAAAATGGTAACCAGCATACGGAAAAAGAACCTAGGATTAATAGTACCACCTGCGAAAAATTTCCCTATTAAATAGAAATTAAGAGTGATTTACTTAAATTTAAAAATACAAAAGTTCGAATTTAATTATTTTTAGATATTATTAAAATAACAAATTTATTTATCTTTATAAACCTAAAAATTTAAAGTAGTCGTAGTTACTGATTTTTAAAATCACCTAGTAATGTAATACAAATCGTAAATTGAATAAATATTAATTAACCTTCAGGAAATTAATTTCCTTTGTTTAATATAAATGATTCGAGACAATTTCACCTGAACTGATTTCCAATCTGATGGTGTACCATTATGGGCAGTTGCTCTTAATCTCCTAGCATGTCCTGCAGCTTCTCTCCAAATTCTCCAATATACTACTAACATCACCATCCATATTAAGGAAAACGATGGTGTTATGACTCCTACAAAAAGTCATTTGATTATATTATGGTCGCACAACCTGCTTTCTTACACTTACAATTAGTAATGAATTCTATATACCTGCAATGAAATAAGTGGGCAATACTTCTGCGAGTTCACATGCTCTTGCTGACGCCCAATTATTCCAATAAAGAGGCATGGAGCATATTATGAGACCCATCAGCCACCCTAAGCCCAATATTGATCGGGCCACGGTTTTTGTCATGTATCTGTAAATGATTACATAATAAATTTTTTATCGAATTATTATAAGCCAAGATAACTTCTATACGAAATATGGCCCTTCATGTCCAACTACATAAATATAACAAAATTCTTCGCGTGCATGCATTTTGTACTTATAATTGTTGTCTATTAACGAATTCTGGTTTGCTAAAATAATTGAATATTCCTTTAATTTCCAACTTTTTCTTGTTGTGATTTGTGGTCACTAATAAACAAATGTTTTTATCTTGTATATTTTTTCCTGATTTGAAATGTATTGTTTTAACATTAATAATTATTTTTCTATACTCTTTGTTACGAATTGTAATTATTTTAGAGTTGTTGTATGATAACAATATAATATACATTTAGTATGTTATTTGCATTTAGTGTCGAAAAGTACAAATTTGTAATCTTCTAATATTTGTTTTATTTTCCAAGAATTTTCAACGCGGAACTTAAGAATGTTATTTATTTTATGTTTATTTGTTTCATTATTTAATGCAAGGCACGTCATGAATGAATTTTTTACGCCCCGTCATTATAAATAAAATGATCGGATATTATTTCAACTAATGATTTTATCAAATGAGTAGTTAGTCATAGACTTATTCATGTACATGACGTATATATCAACAGAATGAAAGAATGTCGCATTCAGCAATATTTATGCAATTTATGTCGCATCGATCCATCTCCCTTGTTTAGAGAACATTTCGGTATTCATAATCAAATCATTTTGAGACTTCTTTCACATGACTAATTCTACAGTACACTGCGTTAATGAAAATATTTACTTTCTGAATATGTTACGATTATTTAAGGAATTTAGTACAAAATTCTAGAATTATTTTATTGAAAAATTCTAAAAATAATTCTTAATCCAAACTGATCTTATTCGAATTATTATAAATTATAAGGATTTGCGGCAATTATATATTTACTTATTATTATAGAATGTTCTCAGATTTGTAAAAATGTTTTGTAAAATTTTTGTACCTCGGAACGTTTATTAATAATCAAGACAAAATAGACTTTAAAGAGCCTCTTTCAGACTTATGCAAATTAGACAGACTTTTACGCAAAAAATACTTTTTCTCAATATAGTTCAATAAATCTTTTTACTTATGATAGATTAATTTTTTATATAGATTAATAATAATATTTATATAGTTGAATATTACTATTTCTGTTGCACTGTATTCAAATTTAATGCACTGGAAATAACATTGCATTCCCGAAATATTTTGTCTATCAGGGTTACAAGCATAAAACCATAGTATTTACTCGTAGTCAATCATAAGTAGTAGCATCGGTTTAGAATTTATATTCTAAATACTGGATGTGTTTTATAAATCTGTTTTAAAACGAATAGTATTAATCAAAACATCTATATTCATCAAAACATTTTTGAATTCGTTTTATGGCAAATAAGCGCCTAATAGACTGTTATTTATACAGTTTATTCATTCATTAGTCATCATCCAAAAACTTATTCAATATCTTATTTTCTGTGATAATATACCAATTAAAATTTAACCCTTTTCACTCGGATGTCGCCGCTCCGGCGGCAAAATTCATATAAATTTCGGAATTCGCGAGTGGAAAGGGTTAATTACTAAATTCAATTCATTCTAAACTGACCTTCCATAATGTAACGGATGTACAATAGCGATATATCTGTCCACTGCAATAGCAATCAAATTCCAAATGGATAGGCAACATCCCAATGTGATAAGTACAAATCTGAGTAGACACCACGCCTTATCTTTACCCAGATCGCTTCCGACATAGAAGGCTAAGTGGTAAGGTAAAGTCATACCTACAATCAGGTCGGAAACCGCCAAACTCAGTACGAACTGGTTTGATATTGCACTTCGTAATCGCCGACTTAGACGTAGTGCTAATATTGTAAGGGTATTGCCAGATAGAATTGTTAGCATCAGAAAACCATCTATCATCGACCAGAATATATAGTTGGATTGCACGGTGAATGGATGAAGAATCTGAAAAAATAGCATATTTTAAGTCTGATCTCTATATTTAACACATTCTATTACAATGTTTCCGGTTTATTTATCAAGTATCTACTTTTTCGGGAATATTTATAAGATAATCCTAATTTTTTGAGAAATTGCCAAGAATGAAAGGGTGAAGTGGGAAATATTCTTTTTAAAGGGTTGTTTCGTGCCGAAGTTGATATCATTGTAATATGCTTAGCATTTGGAAAGTGGTATGTTTCGAAGGTCTATTGACACATAATTTGACGTGGAAACTTAACAAAAAAAATGGCATTTAGCCTTAAGGCAAGTTTCATGAACTTTCCGAAATGTGCAAGAATTGACTTAATCAATCGAATTTATAATTTAGTGTTTAGATTAAATTCTCAACTGTTTATTTCAAAAATAAAGTTATCACTTATAATTAAATCTAAGCATTGCGATTTCGAATAGAATTTTCTCAAACACATTTAATTATTGTAGCTTATTTTGATGAATTTTTAACATTAAACAAATCGTCGTAACATTTTAGTACGTTTTGATATCTATTGCCAAAAAAGGTTCATAAAAATTGGCAAAAAAAATTTTCAACAGTTAATTTCAAGAAAACGGCTCGGTAGATTTTTACCCAAAACTAATCAATATCATTCCCAATCAATCTTTTGAAAAGTTTTTGATTTTTTAAAATCGATTCAGAATTGAAAGCTAAAACGTGGACAAAATAAATTTCACTTTTCTGCTATTTAGAAAGAAACGGCTCAGCCGATCGTCGCACAAAACTGAGAAAAGATAATCTACATCGAAATACATCTATTGGCTTTTAAATTTTAGAAATCGGTTTTAAGCAAACGTCGATGAAAGTTCTAATGTTGGCAAACGCCAAAATCACGATTCTAATTTTTGCAAACATTGACGAATTTTTAAATTTAGACGACATGTAGTAGGGCCGTAATATTTTAGTATGATCCATAAGGCTATAGTATCTACCGTCAAAAAAAAAAACTCATGGAAATTGTCGAAAAAAAAACACTTTATTACAAGAAAACGGCCGGACCGATCTTTACCAAAAACTAATCAGGTCGATTCCCAACCAATATCATTCATACGGTTTTTGAATTTTCAAACTCGATTCAGAATTGCGGTCTAAGACGTGGACGAAAAATTTTTCACTTTTCTGCGATTGACAACGAAACGGCTCGGGCGATCGTCGCGCAAATCTGATAAACAGTAGTCTCATCAAGATACATCGAATGGCTTTCAAATTTTTGAAATCGGTTCATCCGTTTTTGAGAAAACGTCTATTTACGGCAAAAAAATCTGTTCACATACACACGCACACATACTTTTCCCAAATTTGGTCTCATTCGATTCAGAATGGCTTGAAACGTTTAGAAAACATAAAATTAGCGATCGGATTTTTTGATGAAAACATAAACTTCTTCTTCGGGAAGTTAATAAGATAAAAAATGCCCATATATAAAATTTAATGTTTTTTATATAAATTTTAACAATATGAAAATAAAAAATGTTAATTGCTATTTGTTATACTTTGCAATTTTTTGAATAAAATTGTAACACAGTAAATTGTAATTTTTAGAGCTGTATTTAGTGCAAAGCTTTTATTTTTAATTTTACGTTAATGAATTAGTTTTGGTCTCTTAGTTATTTTTTTTTATTCTTATGCACAATAATATAAAGGCAAAACTTGTGGAAAAAATAAGCTGTAATACTGGAATTAAGTGCAATCAATAAATTGAAGTTATAATTCAATTTAGTTTAATTATAGTTGAAGATCCAATACAAGTTTCAATTTTAATTTAATCCAAAATTTGCGAATGAATTACTTATAAGCTGGTAACATCACATGTATATTACGACGTACGTGTACTATCAACAAGTTGCCAAACGCTCGCAAAACTTTATCAAAAAATGATTTAGCAGACGATTAATAATAATAATACTATCCACAGATTATACATCGATAAATATCTATATTAAGAATCGCGTAACAGACGTAATAATCGCATAATCCACTTATTCATCGGTGAAAATATCGATGTTGGAAAATTATTAGAAAAGGGATTGAAATTCACGGATAAGCTCACTCTTGTATATTACCTTTCACTTACCCTAAAAATAAGATAAGAAGATAAGAACCTTCGATGAATGGATTTGATTAAGTCGCTTGCGTGATTTATTTTAGAAAATAAGGTAACAAGTCTATTTATAAATCTTATTGTACTTTGTCGATAATTAACGACTGGCGTTTTAATAATGTTTTTGCTATTTTTCTTGCGAGGAATTGTCTTAAATTATGATAGGAGGGAACACCATATTTTAAAACTAGTCGCATACGGCATAATGCCTTAGAAAATTTCAAGATTTTTTATTCATTTAAAAATTTATATTATAAAAACAAGTGATTAATTGACAAAAACTCTTAACTCGTAATTTTCATTCAAAGTTCTAAACATTATAGCAAAAGGTTAACATTTGAATGTTTTTAGAAATCATGTACTATTTCACTGTATATCTCACAAATATTTTTATCGTTGAAAATGATTGATTAATGAATATTATTAAAATGGATGAATAGTGTTATTAATATTTTATTATTATGAATCAATATTATAGAAACTCTATGGCTCAAAAATATTTTTATCGTTGAAAATGATGACTAAAAGGACGAACGGTGTTATTGAAATTTTATTATTGTAAATCAGTAATTGATAATTTGAGTTTCTATAATAACTGATTTGATTAATTAAAATGGTTGACTATTGAAATTGGCGAATGGTGTTATTAAAATTTGTAATGAAGTATTACGTGTGTGCAATTGTTTATAATAATTCACTACATGGGATGGACGTTAGAGGATGTCAGGAGGTCTTGAAAATGCTCTGTTCGTTTTTATAAACAAAACTTTAATTACAATTGGCGCTCGAAATATTTCTAAAGCTCAATTGTTTATTTTATAAATCGTATTTGTATTTTTTGTCTGTGGGAATAAAAGCTATTTGTTAAAATTCGTTAAGCATTGCGCGAGATCAGTACAAAACTTTTTGTCAACGTTTTTGCCGAAAATTCTTAACCGACTTTGAAAATTTAAAAACCTTTCAAAAGATAAAGGTTAATTAATTCTTGGTAAAAAAAAAACTTAACTGACTTTGATATTTTAAAAACTTTTGAAACGATAAGGCTTAATAAGTTCTTAAAAATATCGGCCTGGCCTGGTTTCTAATTGTTAATTTTTTATGATGTTGTTAATGAAACTTCGCATAGCGCTAAAGTTCATGGTATTCACTAACATTCTAGACTTTAGAGTATTCATTAAGGTTATGTTAAAACAAGTTAAGACAAAGACAAAAATTTCTTAGATTTTGGAATAACGTCCCGCTTTTCGGTCACTATAATAAGTGCGTATTCATACACCTTGTATTTTTGGCTTTGTACAAAATTGTAGAATATTTTTCTATATTGTTCCTAAACTAAACTCCACAGATCATGATCTCTACAGATTAATATATTGATTTCTTATAGATTATGTATAAATGAAATATGAAAATTTATACATTGCGGAAAGTTAATGCAACTTGCTTTAAGGTGCAACTTAAGGCAAAATGCCACCAGCGCCTAGTTTAAATTTTGTTGCTTTTATTTTAAATTTATTAAGAAACTCTGATCTAAATTATTTAAGTTTTGTATTTTTAACTTCCCGAACGAGAAGTTTATGTTTTCATCAAAAAATCCATTCGCTAATTTTATGTTTTCTCGACGTTTCAAGCCATTCTGAATCGAATGAGACCATATTGGAAAAAGTATGTGTGTGTGTGTGGTGTGTGTGCATATGTGAACAGATTTTTTGTCGTAAATAGACGTTTTCTCAATAACGGCTGAACCGATTTCAGAAATTTAAAAGCTGTTTGATGTATCTCAATGAGGACTATCGTTCGTCAGATCTGCCAAGCTATTTCTTTGTAATTTGAAAAAAAGTGTTGAATTTTTCGTCCACATTTAAGCTCATACTACCGAATCGATTTTAAAAAATCAAAAACTTTTCTAAAGATACTAGTTGGGAATGATACTGATTAGTTTTAGGTGAAAATCTACCAAGCTTTTTGCTTGTAATTAACTGTTGAAAAAAAATTATAAGCCGATTTTTATGGTTTTTTTTTGGCGATATATATCATGGTCTTATAGAACTTACTGAAATATTATGGCCTTACGACAAGTAGTTTAATTTTAAAAATTAATCAAAGTTTGAGAAAATGAGTAGTTTTTTTTGACGTTTGGTAAAATTAAAATTAGACGATTTACTTGGTATAACGATAGAGTACTTGGTCTTAATAAACATACTAAAACATTAAAGTCCTACAGAAACTGGAACAATTATAAAAATTGTTGATTTTTGAAAAATTGCTTTTAGAAAATACTCCGAGTTAACGTGATCGTTCGTGTTCAATTATGTGTAATACATTCACACGAAATACTTTTAATCACTCGTAAATTAATTTATTTTTTATTGATTTACACATATCGGGAAGTTCATGTAACTTGCCTCAAGGCAAAATACCAATGCCAACTAGTTTTATTTTAAAATTATGGCAGGGTGCTCTGAATTGTGATAAATTGAGATTCTTAGTAGCCATACCAATAGTCAACAGTTTATGTTTGATAGTACAAATGGCTCATTTAGAGTCAATTTTGCGTTAGGTTTCAAGTGTTTTTGTATTTTGATATTTGAAGTTTAACATAATTTATAAATATTCTATTTAATCTTTCGCACTTTAAACATTTGTCTAGAGTAGTGTAAGTGCTTAATAATATGCTAATTATATATTGAACGTTTTTTTATTGCGACATAGGTAATCATTTTTTGCATAAATTATTTACTAGCGGTAATTATCATGGGATAAGATAGTTAGGATTATTCCAATCATTTGTTTTAACCCACCTGTGGCTCATACGCGATCAAAGTACTGTTATGAATTCCGTCTTGTTCCATGATTATCTAATATATTTTTTTCGTAAATACTAAGTTTGTCACATCCATGATGAAGCCAGAATTATTTACACAATTTGCACTAATGCGGAAAGTTGACACTATATTGTCTTCATGTTAATTATTCTAAATACTTAGGTAATTTCACAAGCGTTTATCTATTTGCAATGTTGTTGGATTTGTTTGCTGTTCACATTGTAAATTAAAATTTCCTGAATATATTTATATGTTTCAACACTACACTTCATTGTCTTGTTCATGTTTTATCAGTTATTAAGCAGTTTTGTAATTATGGCACTTTTAAATGCTAATTATATATAATACTTGATTTTTGAAATTATTTAAATACACTAACATTCTAATCAAGTTATGCTTGATTAATATTATTCAAATCTAATGGCACGCGTGGTCCGAAACAGCGATTATAATTCAACTCATCCATTGTATTTTTTTATTGTATTCGACCGCGATCACGCATACATCAGCTTCGCAGATTGATATATTGGCAAATCGTGCGAGAAATACTCACGTATTATAAATTTAACTCAGGAAGTTATTGTTAATAACAAATACTCGTTCGTGTTTAATATCTAAATGAACCACTGCAGAGAAGTGATAGTATCCGTTAAAATCGCATTATTTAAAATTGGACACATTCAAATTAAGTGTCGATCTTAGTTTGGATACCGTTATTTTTTTAGGTCGGTAGTATTTTTAACATTTTTTTTAATGTTTTTATATTCATTTATATTTTAAACTGTAATACTATGAGTTATTTATTAAAAACTGAAATTTAATTATTTGACGAATTAGTTTCATAATTTTCTCTGTATCATTTGAATTTTCATATTTTTCTTTTCAGCGTGTCCGTTTATTTTTTATAATCTACACTTCTAGAATGATTATTCTATATATTCAACATAAATGAACTAACGAAAACATTCAGTATTTAATCACTTTATTAATGTAATGACTGTTTAAATAATATACTCTAAATTAAAATTGGTCGTTTCTTAGCAATGATCACAAAAAGTACTGATGAAAATTTAAATGTTCATTTAATTTTTTTGCACAATGTATTAAAGACTCTAAATTGTCTATTCAAATTATTTTGCACAAAACGGGCATCAACTTAAAAATTCAACTAACTGGCAGCAGATCCTTTTGCAAGCTCTGGTAATATTTGTGTTTCTTGATGGTTGAATTTTTTAACCTATTAAAAGATCATAAAAATTCTTAAAAATCCAGACGTCGATGAATTCTCCGTTATGTCTGCTTTCTTCTCGTATTTTAGAATTGTTTGTATTAATTTAATACGCGAATATAAACAGTACGACATGCTTCGAACGCTTCTATCAAACTACTGCCGATTTGATTATGGCCAGACTCATAGCGCTCGCACCATGAACAACGACGCTTCTATTATGCCGCGTCTCCACTGTTACGAATCCGTGCGGCGAATGGTGCGTCACGAACAAATTTGCGCAGCGGAGTGATACTGTGCGAACGCACGAATTCCCTTTAAATTTGTCCACTGCGCATGTCCATAGCGCACTTTTTTCTTCTTTTTTTGTTTGAAAATGGGAGGGGGGGTTATTTTTAGAATTACGTACCCTGCCGAACATGGTCGAAGCGACACGAAAATTTCAATAGCTTGCGTTCGCGGCGCTCGCTCCCGCCGCGAGCAACCCGACGCATCGGGCTGCCGAGAATACCCGAACCGACACTAATGGATTAGCGTCAAAGCGCGGATCAAAAATGTAAATAAGTAAGCAGTCATTAAAATTGATGTACTAATTATAATTTTATCTAACTATTAGTATAGGAAATACATCGGTAATTAAGTTATAGATATGTTGAAATATATGTATATCCAACTAAAATATATTTTGGTAGACTTTATTTATCATATTTCAGAGTTAATTTTATATCATCATGATATTATCATGTATATATATATATATATATATATATATATATATATATACTCTTACTACTTATATGACGTATCATATATTTATTATTCAAAATAAATTAAATGTTTCAAAAAAAAATGGTAATATTGTATTATTTGCAATTACGCTAAATATCATTTAAAATCTTATTAATATGCAGACTGAATTTTTGCTCAAAGTCTTTTCTGACAAGTATTTATATTTAGAACAGAAGTAATAATTTTTATTCAAAACTGATAATTGTTGGTCAGCCTGCCTCTGTATTCGTATACGTTATTTCTTTGAACTTGTACGTAAACGTTGATCTGTGCTACGGTATAAGTTCAATTGTACAGTGAAGGCATTAAGATATTTCATCGAATCCTCAATTTTGAAAATGAATATGCGTAGAGAAGATGTTATACTTCTTTACACTTCTTATAATTGAACTGTATCAAGAAAAAAAATATTATGGAATCCTAAAAATTTCAAATGTATCAAATTGCTCGCAGTGTGCGTCGCGCACAAGAGCCAACGCATGCGTGCGTCGCGAACAGGATTCGCCGCACGGATTCGTGCAGTGGGGACGCAGCATTAGATATTGCCATGGTGTATATGAGTTATACATATTTTTGTTAGCTTCTTCACTGTGTATCACCGGTCAAATGTACATTGTATATACATATTATGAAAGCAAAGGAACCCTCATGTTTGCTCGGCGATAGGGCGTTTCTAATATATTGTACTTCATAAAGGCGCACACGGCAGTGGTACTTGAAAAACTTTCCCTCTTATTGATACGAAAATAGTCTATCGATTCCAGAAATTTAATTGATAACTTAACTAGTGTTGCATGGTATCGCGTCTTGAGGCAAATTTATGGAACTTCCTGGAACTTCTTAAAATTTCTGGAACTTCTGAAATTTCTATTGAGAATATTGAAAAAAAATGAGAATTTTGAAAATTTTGAAAATTCTGGTATGGAACCCAAAGAAATGAAAACAAATCGTTCCAAAAAGCCGTCCCAAAAATGTAATCATTTCTTCATTTGGGTTGATACGAGTTGATATGAGTAAATAGGACGCTCCGTTCTCCCAAAAACTGCTATTTCTTGCATTCTGTGCTCCGTATCTCCGAAACGCGGGATTTAGGAAGAACGACCAATCAGCACGTCTTCCCGTCAATACGAATCGAATGTTTTTTGAATCATTCAAATCAGTTGATCCAATCTTCCTAAATCGTGCACGAAAAAGTGTATCCGAACATACATACGCATATACACACATACACACATCAATTTTTTATAAAGTCTGCCAAAATGATCAGAAGGCTTTGAAACGTAAAGGTATGCAAAAAAATTTATTTTCTATTTGTTTGCGATTACTATAACCAACCCTACGAGAAATTAAAAATGTCAAAAATGTTTATTTGGCTCTACCAAAATGTAAAATTATATTGCTTTAGTAATGCAATCTTGGCAATTTTTGTAATATTAACGAGTATACTCGTGAACAACTACGCATAAATCAGTAATCATTGGCCATTTAAATTACAATTTTTTATACAACATTTATTCTCAAATCTCGAGATTTTAAGAATATTTTGAGGCTACCTATTTAAAATAAGTATTTGCAGTTTATCTCAAGGCAAGTTGCACGAACTTAGATATGTGTAAATAATCGACTTAATCAATAAGAATTCAGATTTAGCTATTTAGTTAACATTTTCTCCTGTTTATTTCAAAAATAGTTTTTGCTTTTCATCAGAAACTATTCTTACTTTCTTTAATTTAATGTGCAATATTTTATTGAATTTAATACGTTTTATTAGGTTAATACGTATATAATATATGCTTATGTTAACCAGATAAGTAAAAGTTTTAATTTTGCAAAATATATTTTTGATTCGACGTCTTACGAGCGCACTTACCTAGTCATTGACGAATATACTCGTCATGGTTCGATTCGAATGGCACAAAACTGCGTATTGTTCAATGAGCGTGACATAGTTAACTGGTTAATAAAGAGATTAAGCAACTTTATTTTTGTACTTGAAAATAAATTCGTAATAGTGTCAAATAGATCTCTAAATTCCAATTAGGGTAAAAGATTATTTTACAAATAGGTAGAATTTTCTACTACTTTCTGGCTGTCTTTTGCATATCGCTTTAACATATAGCAATAAGTATGTATATTCTTATATAAAATGTGACCCAAATAAAATATTATATTTATCTGATATTTTCTCACCCTTAATATTTAAGCTATAACGCGCTTTATAGAATGTATATTTTGATCTTTCATATATGTTTTCACTATCTTTGTGACCTTGCGGAAAATCCAAGCTTAATCTGTAATGCTATGATTTATGCCTGAATTTACTATCCACTCAATCTCTATATTTTATGAGAATATTTCATACGCTGTTATTTTAGTTTATGTGTAGTATCATATGAAAGTGTGAAACAAAAAAAAAAACACTTGGAATGGACAACGCGCAAAATTCATGTGGGAATTTTGATGTGATATGATGGAATAATGTACAAAACCAAATACTTCACAAAGAGAAGGTTCCTTAGTCGTCAGTAGATGATGAAAGGCGTACTCATATACAATCCAACATAAAACCAACCGGCTGTCAATACGATTTCATTCAAAATTATTCCGTGATATGATGATGACAACATGTTAAAAAGTTGCTGCTAGAATTTTAGCTTATTGATCTATCTTTCGTAGATCATTTTAATAATATTATTATTTTACGAACTCATTGTTAACTCAAAATATTGAATAGTGCGTAGAAAACTGAATAGGTCAAATTTGAGTAGAAATCGTAAATGAAAATTATTGTTGTATACCGAATGATGTAATATCATTGTATCATTGTTCCATAAAATTTCTTGGAAATTCACAGAATTCTGCAATGAAAATCAAGTTAAATGTCATTTCGAAATATTTTTTATTGGAAGGTGCTCTATTCGAAGTCTTAATTAAGGTTTTGTCACAGTTGTTCATATTCCATTGAAGAAAAATATATCGATTTTATTATTGAATATTATAGTGAATACTTTTATTGCCTATTATTAGATATATTATAATGTAGTACACGTGCGCTGTATTAAAATTATACATTGATGAATATATTGGTTTATAGCATCATGGTTGTTGCATGGATGTGCAATTGGAAACTGCAATCTATCTGGAGGTTAGCCAAAGTATTTACACGTTACCAAGTTATTTTTGCATAACAACACTTTAATTTGTTCGAACTAAAAAAAAAACTAGTGGTGTATGGCATGGTGCCTTAAGGCAAATTGCTGGAACTTCCCGTACCGTAACGAAATGTTCGAGGAATACTGTAACATTGTCTAATATTTATTTATAATAATTATATAAACTGAACTGCGAAGTTAAACTTATTTATTTAAAATATTTAAGTGAGCTTTAGAACTTTAGCCAGAATTAAAATTAAAATCTGAATTATTTTCGAAACACAAAAAAAATTTTCTTAAAAAAAGAAAATTGAAATATTTTTTCCCCAAAAGCAACTATTTTGTCAAAACAAGCAGAAAGTTTTTTGAATCATTCAAATCAGATGCTTAGTTCTTACAAAAACTGCCAATTTTTGCACAATTTGCTCGGTATCTCCAAAACGGCTGATTCTGTCTTTGCCAAAAACTAATCATCACTTCTCCCCATCATTACGAACTTAATGTTTCTTAGATCATTCAGGTCGAATTTGCTTTGCCCTAGTTCTGCATTCTTTTGATATTTCTATTTTACTTTCCTTCAGTGACATTGTTCTGAAAGCACTTTTTTCTTTATTATTTGATACAGTTTTATCTCATATACTTTATGCTAGATTACTACGCAAAAAATAATTTTCATTGCATTCTAAGCTCATCGTTAACTTGCCGAAGAAAAGTTTATAAGGCAACATTTGGCAAAAGAAAATTTGTGTGTATGTATGTATGTATGTATGTTTGTCGATGTTTTCTGAAAAGCAATGTTCAAATTTCAAAAATTTAAAACCATTTGATATAAATCGATATGGATTAGCTTTTGTCAGTTTTGCGCGACGATCGGCCAAGACGTTTCTTTTAGTATGTGATTTCGTACAGGTGTAAAATTTTTCGTTCAGATATTGGTACGCAAGCGCGTTTATTAGTTTTTGATCAAGATCGGCTAGGTTGAAATTTTGTAGTCCGAAATAACATACTAAAATATTATAGGCCTACAGTAAGCGGTTGAATTATAAAAATGCATCACAGTTTATAATTTCACCGTGCGCTTAAGCGATTCTAATCAGAATCTGTGCCGTAACTATGAACTCCGTGTTTTGTAGGTAGGCTATTGATTACAGTTGACGTCCACACTTAAATAATAGTGTATAATATAATACATTTTTAGAACCCGTAACGGATGAAACGAAATGTGTTAAACAAATTAATTTAATGCGTATAATTACATATATTATAAGTATGTGTGAAAGACATCAATTGAAAATCGTATTAAATATTTTTAAGTGAAATGTTATTTTCGAAATAAGCAGTTGAAAATTTTGTTGTTGATTATGTATTCGTTTCGGGAAATTCATGCAGCTTGCTTTAAGGCAAAATGCCACTTTCAAATAGTTTTTATCTTGCTATGTGAAGTTAGCTAATGGATGCATGCGAATCCAGTACCTTAACAAACACATATTTAATTAGTTACAGTGTAACTATTTTAAGTTTGAACTTTGACAAAATCTAATTCGTCAAATTACCCATAATCAATATATTAGCATTTTCGATTTTTTGTTGTTTTGCAATGTAAGTATGGATTACATTGTCCACTAAGTGAATATCCAAGTATTGATTTACTAACAAAAACAATCATCCGATGAGCTATCAAAACAAACTAATAAATTGAATGGGAAACACGCGGTTTATATTTTTGCGGAGGATTAAGTTTGCACTTCTCAAGAGTTTTTAAATTACATATCTCACAATGATCAGTGTTGTATTATGAATTCTCGACCACATTATGTCTTTGTTTTTTATAAGCATTTGTATGAAAACCTGACAACTTCGTTCTTTTATAATTTGTATCTCAATCAAATTATTATGTAGCACATATACGAATGGAGACAATAGAATATTATATAACAGCGTTTTTTAGAATATTTTTTTTAATACTTTATAATAATTTTATAATAATTGTTACGTTTACATGTATTGTATTCATTTATACGTTACAGTATTTATATTTCTTTCTCTGTATGTTCATTTCTAGAGTAGGTTTTTAACAAAACTTTCTCGAAAAAATTACACAGCTTATGAGCATATAGGTTTATGAATTGGACACATACACAAAAATAAAATATTGGTAATTACTATAATAATATAAAAACGAAGTAATAGAAGATATCAAAGAAATTAAAATAAATATTATAGTATTAATTGAAGCTTAAAATAAACTAAAAAGTAAACTTAGGAATATTAGAGTTGACTCGTAATATTATATACATCAAATATTAAAGTTAATCAAAATCTTCCCATAATGATGTTTTAATTAGTGTTGCAAAATTATTGCTTTTGCATTTTGTTGAATACTTGCATTTTCATAGTATTATAAATGATATTTTATTTTATTAATTTTTAATAAATTTATTCTTTATGAATCATTTGAAAACTATAGATATTTATTTTATTTTATCACGTATTTGTATGCTACAACGTGCGTTCTCTTTGAGCGATAATGATCTAAATTACCAGTCAGGTAACGCAATTTCTTTTCATGTTAATTATATTTTACAAATAATTTCATCTTCAATAATATTGTATAAACAAGTGTTATCTTATAATCATCTAATTATAGTTAAAACAATGCATTTTAATCTAATAACGCAATGCAATAAATTACACATATTCATATAAAGTTTTAGTTACACTCTTTAATTACAATATAACATTTATTTTTTTAAATCAATATTTTAAATGTGTAGTATTTAATGACGCTAACCATTAAGTAGATTTCATGTTAGATTTATTAAATCGTACTGATTTTTGTACTTTTCGTGATACACGAAATCATTGGAGCAAATAATTATCCAATCAAAGTTTTTCATTGTTATATGGATTAAATCGATAACCAGTTTTTTTTATATCTTACGTTTCAAGGCTTTTTGATTATTTTGACATACCTCAGAAAAAATGATGTATATTTGTATGTAGCGTTTCGAGAACGAGGGTCAACCAATTTGAATAATTTACAAAAAAAAGCATTTAGTTCGTACTAATGGTGTGAAGAATTGGTCAAGAAGTTGGAATGGCAGGTATATATTCAGGGGAAAAAGGATATTTTATAAAACAATTCGAAATATGAAAAAAATTAACTTAAAAAAACGAAATTCATAAAAATTTATATTTTTTGAACAAAATATATAGGGTTCATTTTTTCAATCACGACAAAATTTAAAAGAAAGATAAAATATTAAAAGATACATTGTTGTGACCTTATGATTATTTTATTCGTAATTGTTATCAAAATTTTGTTTATAAAAATTCAAATAGGAATTTCTTGATATTAGAATATTATCCTTATTTTTTATAATATTAGAATATTATCTTTATTTTGTAGTTTTGTATTGAATTATATTATTAACATTTATTAACTTCCCGTGAGGCAAAAAAATCGAATCGTTTCAAAACCTTCTGAACATTTTGGCATACCTTAGAAAAAATTGATGTATGTGTGTGTGTGCGTGTATGTGTGTGTTTGCGGATACAAATTTTCGTCGACGATTTCGGGAACACGGATGAAGCGATTTGAATAATTAAAAAAACATTCGATTCGTATTGATAAGGAGACGTGCTGATTAGTTTTTGGCAAAGGCAGGTCTAGCCGTTCCGAAGATTTGGGGCAAAAAGTGCCAAAAACGGAAACTCAGTTTTTAAGAGAACAGAGCGTCTGATTTGAATAATTCAAAAAACATTTTACTTGTATTAACAAGATAAAGAAATGATCAAATTTTCATAAAGGCAGATCGAGCGGTTTCGGAGAACTAGTAAAAAAATGCCGTTTGGCGGTCAAAAATGGTCATTAAACATGTGCACATCAAATTATCAGATATTTTATGGAGACTTAAACAATAAGTATAAATTTTGTTTACATTCCTATTGGTTCCTCACCAATGTTTATTTTGAAATGTTACCAATTGTCTGATCATTATTTGTAAACAGAATATTTGTGACTTTTTGATTTTATATATTTGATAAATCCTTTATAGCTGCAAAAATTTACTAGTAGTTTTTCTGTATATTTCATTTGAAATTTTAATAAAAAATTCATATAACATTTATTTAGATATGGAATCTTTCACCTATTGCGTTAAGGCATAATGCACTTCTAGTTATGATTGTTTTCAATAAAATCCTTTATATAAGTAGCATTTTTCAATAAACAATTAATGAAAATCTTTACTTAAAAATCTGACTTGGCCTCAAGTTAAGTGTGTTAAATAGGTCTAGGTTCAAACGCTTTGTACATTATCAGCATGATAATTCAATTGCTCATCTACATTGAAGGGAAATATTTTTCTAAAATTAATTACACTTAATTTACTATTAAAAATTTATATTGTTTCCTGGTTTATGTTTATGGCTTGTTGTCTTAAGAACCTATTCATTATTATTATTTAATTCAACCGAATAATAAGCCAATTTTAATTCATACAATTACAAGCAGATAGTAATTAGCAGATACAAATTAATCGTTATCCCACTTTTTTATATTGTTAACATTCTTTGAAGCACAGATTCTATAAAAAAGATTTGGCTTTTGATAAACGACTCTAATTTGCATTGCCTGGATATTTAATCAATATATTAATATTTGATTGGTCATTCAAATTTAAAGTACAATTTACAACATTTTCATTTAAATTTAATGTACATTATTGTCTCTACTTATTACTTCCAAGTATTGTTCTGTTATTTTATTTTGAAACTTATTCCTGTCCCGATATTGAGTGTTTTGCTGTATGATTTAATACTCTTATAATTGATTTTCAATATTCTATTTATAGTCTGCTATCAGCCGTATATTCTGATATTTCTAATAAATCATTTGTTATAAAATTACATGAAAAACATGGCAAAGCTGGGTTGTTATTTTTGATGAACTAATTTATATAGTGCGATACATTCTGTTATTGATCTTTTCCGCCCTTAATTATCATCAAAGGAAAAATACGCTCAAGGTGTGCAAAAATAATTATGACGAAACAACCTTGTTTTCATTTCATTCGTTTATTATTCAAACTGAACTTTATCTCTATTCACAAAGTATTATTTTGTCACATGATATTATGTTAATATCATCTCATAGCAATCAATAATCTGACAGATGGCTATATTCCCATGCATATTTTTCTTTATTTCTGAATAATAAAATAAAAATATGTGCTTTACAGTAGCGTTATTTTAATTGAAAAGTTGCGTATATTATTTCAGAGATTTTGCGTTTTTCTAACATCAAAAATATAAGTGAAAATAGTTTTCGGGCACTTACTTCTGTTTAGAAAAATGTAGTATGTAGAAATTAAATGATGAACTCAACAATATGCTAATTTTTTCACTAATTATTTTGGTTTTCATAGTTGTAGTAGGGAAATGAGGTCTTTCAATATTCATTCTCAAGGCATAATCTATTGAAAATTATCATTGGATATATCTTTTTTTAATGTAAGGCTTTTGTGCGCGATACTTTTATTTTTCTAAATGTGTATATATTAAATCACAGCCATGTGATTCAATTAAAGTTACTTTTGATTAATTTAGTTCTTTGAATAATTCGAATTAGTTTATCAGGATGTGTAAATTTACACATATACAAATACTAGGTGTATTAGGTGCCATAAATTCTTTTTATTAGATAAAACGTTTCTAAATAAATAACACGGAATCCGTAATATCAAATTGTGACACATTTCTTTTTATTGATGGCTTTTAGTCACTGCTTTTCATCAAGTACTTCTGTTATTAACAGATAACAAATTGATTAGGATATGTTATTCGGTTAGCTTACATGAATGATATCGGCAGAAGCCGTAATGACTAAGCGAATTCTGAATTGGTAGGTAATTGTTGAGTAGAGTGCTATAATTGTTAGCACTTTTATCCATTACACTGCCAATTTGCATAAAAGTAATTCCAGTTCCTATATAACAAATTTGTAACTTGATAGTCTAAGTCGAATATAATTTTTTAGTAGAATCTATTCAATTAAATTAAAAGGTGAAAATGAAGACATTTGCTAATTTTTACATTCACGTTGGGAAAAAGAATATTATTTAATGAGTACATGAGATATGAACTATTCTGTTTTTCCACTTATTTTTATTGGAACTACAGAATATTTGCAATCACAGCTTTTTGGGTACTTGTGCATAGAAGTAGAACATCAGAGCAGATGAACTTTGATAATGTATATACATAGTTGTAACATAATTATTACAAATCCAGTTTTTAGAACTCTATTGGTGTCAGTTCATAAAATTGGCACTTCTTGATAGTAAAAGGTTGCCTAGATATATTTATACTGATGGTCCACAATCCACATACTCTTTATCGATTTTACAAATATATATTAGCCTTGAGCCCACCGCAGTATAACTGTTAAGACCGTGGGCTCGATATCAAGCAGTATGATATCAAATTACACTTATGATTATAAATCTCAAGTATAATTTGAAGTAAAGTATAATTTGAAATAAAAATCGCCTTTGGTGGGTATTGCTGCAATATATATACGCCAGCATTATTAGATATATAATCTAATATACATATATAGTCTACACATAAAGATGTGTTATTGCAATTGGGAATGTACGATAGCAAACACAGTTCATAGAACATAGTTTTGATAGCTTCAACATTTTTGCGAAGGCAGGTAAGACACAATGCCATGCACCATTAGTATTTAATAGCTATTAGCTATTATACAAAATAACATTTCTTTAATAGCTATTAGCTATTAAAGACTAATGGTGCATGGCATTGTGTCTTACCTGCATGTTTTTGCGCTTTTTGCTCCGAATCTCTAGGATGAACTTGCCTTTGCCAAAAACTAATCAGAACGTCTCACCATCAATACGAGTCGAATGGTGTTTTTGAATCATTTAAATTTTTTGATCAGTGCTCCGTGCTGATGACGAAAAATTGTATTCGTACACATACATACATCCATTTTTTCAGGTATGCCAACTGTTCAGAAACGTTTGAAACGTAAATAAAGCAAAAAAATTTATTTTAGATTTTTTTGCTATTACTATAATTTACCCTACGTGTAGTTGAAAATTGGCCTATAATGCGGAAAATTAGCCTTCAGAATCAAATTTCAAGATTTATATGATCGGATGCGGCGATCGTGGCACTATAGGGTTTTTCTTCTCTTATCTTTCATACATCCCTTCACAATAAGCATTTTAGGTGTAACTTTTGTGAACATACAATTTGAAACTAAAAATGTAAATATTTTAGAAAGCAAACTTAAAATATAAATATATTGACCTCTTCTTCAATAATTGTTATGAAACAATAAATAGGCCGTTCATATTCTTCCATGAATGCATTTTTACTTGTGATAATGTTTCGTCACGCTGATGTTTTCGTAATTATGTGCTTGCGTTGGGATTTGATAAGGATTCTGCGTACAGTTCATAGGGAGTAAACATTATGTCAATTCATACGTATTTTGTTTGATTCGTATAAATGAACGCGTCAAGTGTCCAGATACGATTTGCGTATTTTTTGTATGAATGGGCGTTGAATTTTTTTTCAGAAGTTTAGGCAATATGGCCTTTATAATGTCGTCAATGATTTCGATTCGAAACTGCAGCGTTTTGATAAATCATTCCAGATAAATATTGATGGCAATAGAAAGAAACAAACAATAATTTAACAGCATGATTTTTTATATTACATGTTTGCCTGTAATTGAGCAATTATTCATATATTAGTCAAAAAACACATTTGTTGCGTTTTATTTTATTATATCGAGTTTATATGCTTAATGAAAACGCCTTAACTTATTTGCTGAA
>NW_020539726.1:10006920-10030379 GCF_003426905.1 Ctenocephalides felis | reverse complement strand
AAAAAAAAGAAATTGTTAATGGAGGGTATATATTAATTAAATTTAAGAAAGTGATACTATTTTTAATTTTCATTAAAAATACGTTTAATTTAATTTCCCCTATTCTTATTCGTACGTTGAAAATATTCACTAATATTTCATGTTTGATTTTCAAAAAAATTAAGTGTTAGTATTTTGTTATTTTCATATAATTACAATTAAATTATGATTATAACTCTAAATCAATACTTTACTTTTCTACCTGTGTTAATATTTCATAATTTAAAGTCATAAAATATAAATTAGTCCAAGTTGGTTTGCTAATTTGATAAAATTCAGTAAAAATTGTTTTAACCAGTAGTAAAACAGCGTGTAAATGATTATTAATGTTTATTAAACAAAATTAGATAAATTAAAAATTGAGTACCACGATAGGGCCCCATCGGAAGACTTTGCCACGGGCCCCGGAGGGTCTAGTTACGCCACTGATTACTTATGTTATTTTCTTGGAAGCTAGAAAAAATTCTACCAGAAACGTTGTATTAAAACATTGATGAATTATGCATTCAAAATCAAGTCAAGTTAATCTAATATAAAATTTCCTACTTGTTATTAATATTATTATTGAATCTACTGACCTGAGAATACAACTATTCTCAGTTAAGGCCAATATTCCGATAAAATAGAAATGTTATGGTAATGCTATGTATCTTTGCATAAGTTAGTAGTGACAAACTGTCAAAAGCTATGTATTTGCTGTGCGATCAGGCATTTTACTCATAAAATCTAACCTACAAAACGCACACTCGTCTAATAATAATTCTAAGGGCATATAAAATGAGGGATTACTCTGCCAAGGCATAAACTGGAACTTTTTTTCTATAGCAATGAGGAAAGAATTGTCTTGATTTAGCTACATCAGTCATGATATTTAATCAATTATAAAATTTACAGAGAATATTTCATATTAATAATTTTTATATCACTTACTGCCAGGATTGGATCTCTTAATTTAACAGCATTATGCCCGAATCAGTTTGAAATTGAGAATGATGTTGATACAAGATTTTTGCTTCAGGTGAAAAAGAACCAATAATGTTATCAATAAATATGTTATTTCTTTCTTAACGATTAGAATCCAGTACTGCATTATTGCAACTTGATCCCATAGAAAAGCATCTTTCTAAGTATTGATACCATTAATATAAAATATTCATTTTGCCAAAAAAATTTAGAGACTTGCAATAAAGGCTATGTAATTGTCTTTTATTTAAAATTATAATATACGTAGGTTTTATGCGTAAAAAGCATGATCACACAGAAAATACATATATTTTTGACAGTTTATTACTACCAACTAATACGAAGATAGACCCATAACATTGCATTGCCATAACATTTCTATTTCATCAAAAATTTGGCTCCTAAATGGTGACCTTCTTTGTAAGGTTTGTAACTTGCACATCATTGTATAGTGTTGAAAAACACTTTATCGTATAATTATGCACATATTATAAAAGTTTATTCTGCTTCTTAATTATGTGCATTTTTGCGGTACCAATATGTGCAGTTGAAGCTATCTTCTTTTATATAGCTATCATGCCTATCGTAATATAACATATTAATTGCTAGAAAAAATAGTCACAAAAATAATTATCGACAACAATTATTGAATTGTTTAGCAAACGACTGGCAATTTACTAATTATATCAATGAAACAACAGAAAAAGCTCTCTAGTAAATTTAGAAACCATAATATTTCAAATGCCAAATAAGGTAAAATTATAAAACTAATATAAGTGCTTTCTAATGCAGTTATTGTGTTTTATATTATTGGTTTAAATGACTTATTAGTTTATTTTAACGGATACATTGTTAATGCTTTCAAATTCTTTTTTCTTTCAAAATTTTGTCATTATAATATATCTCCAATTATTAAGACTTGATTTTATTGATTTGTTATCATTAGAAAGTATAGTAAATATCAACTTATTCCAAATGTATCTATAATATATTCGTATACTCTAAGCGAACATCAATATAATGAAAATTGAAGGAACGCCTTATACGCCACACCTTTATACAGACCATTTCTTTCTCATATATCTATAGGTTATAATTATAAAAATGCTAAAGAAGATATAGTAAGTTCTGTTTTTTTTATTATTTCTTCATTATGTTATCTATTTGTTTAACATCATCTGTACTTCCTGAATGTTTAAGGGACAACAATTACCACAATGGATTAAAATTGCTCATATATGTTATCCCAAGTCCTATATAATTTTATGTACCCCTAGTATAATTACAATTTTAATATCCACAATTTGTTTCTGAGATGTGTAAAAATAGAAATAAAGACTAGTATTTGCGCGACTTTGGTATCAAATCCATATGCTTTTGTGGTTTTGTTCATGTACAATCAGTAATACTGGGACCATTTCCCATAAATGTAAAATTGGGTTTATAATGAAACTCTTGTTGACTTATTTGTTTCACTAAATTATTTATATGATTATTTACATGTGCATAACTTAACTTATTCATTTAATTAATTATTATTTATTTTTTATTATTTAACTGGTTTCGCGAGTTACGCGGGTACTTTCTTATTGACGCTTAAACTTGTACTGAAAATTATACCTATTATTTTTGGGTAAATGTTTTTTATTGCCCTGTATGAAGCGAACAGCTTTGTGCTTGTGCGTTGTTGCATTTTTTGTACATTGGAGCAGCAATTCGCTCCAAATATATTCAATGTTTTCTATAAGTTTTATTTATACAGAAAGGTTTTACGTGGTTCAATAGGAAATGTAAGAAAAAAATGTAAAAAAAAATCCGCAAAATTTTTGGTCACGAAATGGTCAAATCCAGTTTTTAATATTTTTTTTTATAATTGGGATATTTGTTTACATATATAAACTACATAAGAATTTTTTACATGTATTTAGTTCATATATTTTCATCAGAATTACATAAATAACTATTTTTAAAGCATCATCATAATGATTTATTGACATTATCAATAGTTCTTCTGCTGCTTGCTAATCATCCTGGTAGCAGAGATTGCTGCTGGTGCTTGGGTCTATTACAATGCAGATCGCCTCGAGGGAATGGTGCGAGCTTCCGTCAAGGCAACTGTGCAGGAGGAATATGGAATCATTCAATCGCGGACTATTACATTCGATGCCATCCAGAAAGGGGTAAATACTAAAAATATTGATATCATTTGAATAGATGCTATGATTGTCATTAATTTGACATCCAGGAATTTTATGTTGACAACGTACGTATTGATGTTTACTTTATATTGTTTTAAACAACAAAGTTTAGTTGTTTAGTACAAAGTCTTTGAAATATTGCAATATATTTTCAATTCGATGATATTTCAAACAATTTTTTCGCATTTGATGATTAAAACCAAAAATAATGATTTCGAACTGTTCAAAACAAAATAGAATGAATAAAATAGCATGTATGTTATTAGGTATTGGAGGTTGGAATTAATTCATAGCGTTTTACCAAATACTGCGTTAGATAACTGTTTGCAGTCACATAGACCAATAGTCCAGTCATTATAACAAGTTCACCTCGGAATTCGAGATACCCAGTTGTAAGTCCATAAATACTCTGTAAATACACCCTAAGAGTTGTCTCAAAACCTACATATGGTAGGGTGTACGTACCATATGTAGGTTTTGAGACAACTTTTAGGGTGTATTTACAGAGTATTTACAGACTTACAACTGGGTATCTCGAGTTCCGAGATTCTTACCTAATTTAAGCTTAAATGATTGGACTACAAAGTAAATTTTGTTCTGGAAGATCCATGGTGCATGGCTTATCAGAGTACCACTTCCAGAAATATGAGATGACTTCGAATAATTATTAACTTTTGAATTCCGAGATTCTTGCCTAATTTAAGCTTAAATGAGTGGACTACAAAGTAAATATTCTTCTGGAAGATCCATGGTGCATGGCTTATCAGAATACGACTTCGAGAAATATGAGATGACTTCGAACAATACTTAATAACATTCGAATTCCGAGATTCTTACCTAATTTAAGCTTAAATAACTGGACTACAAAGTAAATATTCTTCTGGAAGATCCATGGTGCATGGCTTCAGAGTAACACTTCGAGAAATATGAGATGACCAAAACTTGCATAAATTTATTTATCGAAACTAAAGGAGATGATTTTTTTCGACTTGGTATCTGGGCTTCACCAGAACTATGCTAAAAAGTAAATAGTTAACAATGGACAATACTTCGAATAATTCTTACAATAAATCACCAAACTTTGGAAGAAGCTACGAATTACCTATATATTTTAATTAGTACAAAATTTATCAAATAATACTGACTAACCTAATTATTAATTATTTAAACTGGTTTTAAATATATGTATTTTGAACTAACATAGCAATTAACATATAACGTGTCAAAGAATTTCATGGTGATCAATTTCATTATATATTCATATTTTGTAAAGGACGTTCTACTGATCCACATCGGTTTGACTGGGTTTGACTGTTTCTTGTGAATGCTATTGTGTGTGTTAGCTATTTTATATAGCAATAATTTTAAATAATTTTTTCGATTGCTAATTACAACACACCCAAAAACTGACTGATATTTACAAGAAACTAATCAGTACGATTCCATTTAAAATTCTTTGAATGATATTTGTATTTGTCAAAATAGGTTCAGGAATTTTTGTAAAAAGAAATTACTCAGGTGTTAATTATGTAAGTGGAAACGGCTCAGTTATTAAACGCAAGTCATCATTTAGTTTCCTCAATTCATAGTTTTTTTTAGTATTTGCAGCCATTTTCGTGAAAGCGTTTTCAAAAATATAAGACTATCTTTGCACACATATACATATCATAGACCTTACACTACGTAATGTAAGGTCTATGATATATATCCATATACACACGCATAAATTTATTAATTTTAGTATCAATGGCTCAGAGCAACTTAAAAGATTTGACAACCTGATATAGCTAATAGGACTTTCAGTTAGGAAAATAAATAATATACAAATCTACTTTGGTAAGTTTGAAATTGGCATTACGCTCTTCTTTTCTACTCTATGCTTAAATTGTTTTTATTTATATTGTTAGGGTTTATATATATATTATAGTAATTACGTATCGCGTTATTAACGGTAATGAACTTGAAGATAAGCCTTTGATGAGACCGACTCTTGTTTATATATATATTTATATATATATATATATATATATATATATATATCACACGTCACGAATATACTTATATACATATAGGAGAATATTCACACGTATTTACATATGTATATACCTATCGTATGTATACTGTAACTTAAACGACTAAAGAATGATCAAATTTTGTGCAAAAAATATTTTTAAATTTTTTTTCGGAGAATTTCACACTTCAAACAAAATTTGAAATTATAAATGAAAGGGATAATATATGGATAAATTGAGATACAGTGGTACCCCGACATACGAAATTGATTTGTTCTGTAACCAAGCTTTCATGTCAAATTACTCATATTTGAAGCAATTAGACATATTCTGTAGGTAAAAATCACCCCGAAAAAGTTGCAACAGGTCGAGCATGGGACCAACTCATCAGAAAAATAATAGTTAAATTAATAAATAGTAAATTTATTTTTATATTCAAAAACTTTACCTAAAATCACAGTGCTGAACGAATTAAACTCGTATTTCGGGATACTACTGTATATTCAATAAATAAATAGTAGTACCCTGACATATACTGTTTAGTCTCAAATATACTACCCGAAAATTTTTATTAACTGTAATTATTATTAGCATGAAAATGAAATTCTTCATATCAAAAATCTTTCTTTTTAGAGATTTAAAAATTGAATTTTAAGCAGTTTGACCTTGCTTCTTCGTTTGTTTTGACATTGTGAGTTGAGAAGATTTTAACGCAGACACATTTAGTTATCTAGACTTGAATACAAATATAAAAAACTGTGGCAGGCGTGGCATTTTTACTGGTGTTAGATTTTTTGTGGGTTACGTTCCGCAAAAATATTTTTTGTTTTAGAGTGGGACGAGATCTTTGTGTTATCGGTTGTCGATATTAAATTAAATTAAAAGTTGACTGTGGAATTAAGATTTTAGTTTGTGTCTATTTTAAATCATTCAGCCAAAGTTATGTTCCATAAGTATCTCCTATATGCATAGTGATAAATAATAAATTCACGTACATGTCCATTAAAGGTTAAACATATTTTACATTCATGTGTTCGTGAATTATAAATTTCAAATAATTTTTATGTTCAATTTGAAGAAATATTGAATACATAAAAATTATAGAACGATGGATGAAAGACTGGAAAACCAACAGGTAAATTCTATGAACTTTATATTATAAAATGATGTTTAAATTCAAATTTTTAATTGAAATTAAATATATCGAAAAGATATTAATAACAATGCGAAGCAAAGACTTTAATAACACCATAATTCAAACGTATTTTTTATGAAGTTTTTAATTGTCATTGAATATTCCAGAATAATCACATTGAAGATACTATTTGTGATGATAATATTGTGAATAATGTTAAGAGCAGCCAGGGAACAGTGGAGGAACGTTTTGTTAAATATTGTAAAGTATTTGTCAAAAGCTATGAAACTAAAATATCAGAATTCGAAAAAGAAGCGGCAGTTGGTGGTAAGGCGAAAATAGGTAAAACAACTGATACGATATTATCTGCAGCTAACCCAGTTGGACTGGGCGTTGGTTTACTAATGACAGCAGCAGTCGAAGCTGTTCCAAAATCAGCCGGAAAGGGTATTGGTGATGGTATTGGAAAAACAGGAAATTTTTTCTGCGGCAAGAGACACCGATGCAAAGCCAAAAATGTGATAAAACACATTTCGTTGATTGCGAAAGCTGAATTTAAACGCATATTACTATATGCAGCCGGAGAAGTGTTTGCTGCTTACGAAGCCCAGTTGTGCAAAGTCCTAGATGCGGATGGTAGCTGGATGAGGGCAATGGAGAAGTCTGCTATTGAAGCGATGGATCGTTCTATAAATTATTTACATAAATTGGTGGAAAATAATCTGGATAATACTGATATAGACATATGCCCTGATTTTATTGCACAAAGTATCATTTTAGGAGATTCAAAAAAGGGGTTGAGTGCTTGTCTTGTTAGTCCATTAAATTTAGATAAAATACCAAATGTGCCCAGCCAAATTGAACGTTATTTTCCGAAACCCGGGCATACGTTGCATTATGATAGCTGCGAATGGAAAATATCTGACATGTATAAAGGAGTAGGAGTTGTTCAGTTAAGTGCAAGTGGTGAAGTTGAGAGGTATTATATACGGAGGTATTTTGATAAAAGCAAAACGTATGGATATAGACTTTTATTTTCATGGGAAAATTTGAATTCTTTTAAGGGCTGTATTAGACCTTCAGAAGACTACAAATACTTACTCAGTCATGATATGATCCAAGAATTATTATCTAAGACATTAGAAAATTTGACTAAAAATGATACTAATTTTAGTTGTGAAAATATTTATGAAACAAAAATTTTGGCGGAAGAAATCAAGGAAGAAGTGCGGAGTATGGCAAATCTTCATTCTGAAAAATTAGTGAAAGCATTGTCATTGTCAGAAGAAATATCTACTCAAGTAAATATTAATCAAAGGGAATTGTTACGTACAGCACAGAATAGTGAAGCAGCACTTGCCAAAATAAATGAAGCTAATGCCATCAGTGAAACTACAAATCAACAATTACAAAATTTACAAAATTTATCAACAGACATATCGAATCAAGTTTCAAATATTGAAGACAATATGATTAATAAACTTTTGAGATCAAATGATATTATTACAGATACAAATAATACTGTGGGTAGAATTGCTGATATAATAGAAAGTGATTTATTTATATCTTGTTCTAAAAATGATTTAGAACCGATTCTCTTTGATGTAATGCCGCCAACATTATCATACACCGGTCGGGATGATGTTTTAGATAAATTACATTCTTCCTTAACTGGCGACGGTGTAAGCATGATATCACAAATGACCGTGATAACTGGTTTGGGAGGCGTAGGTAAATCTGAATTAGCTAGAAAATACATCAGCGTTTATAAAGAAAATTATAACGACACAGTCATATGGATTAAGGCCCAAACAAACGAGCAACTATCAGAAAAATTTCGTGAGCTCGCTAGGGATGTTCTCTTCAAACATGTTATAGATAAAGATCTGCGGATTAAAAGTTTGAGCATCAAAAGTATTGTTAATGACATATATAAGAAACTTTCATCAAGGAAATGCTTAATTGTATTTGATAACGCTGAGAAATTGAGGTCACAGAATTCTGATGATGCAAATTTCGATGAATATTTACCACAGACCGCAGAATTTATTGGTAAGATATTTGTTATAATAACTTCTAGATTCCAGAAATGGGCGCAAATAGATACTATCCCACTGAATGTGTTTACGAGTGCTGAATCTGCAGAATTTATTAGGAAAGTATTACATATTGATAATGATGTAGAAAATAATTCTATCATAGAATTGTCTGAAACTTTACAGCACCTTCCATTAGCATTACAACAAGCGACAATTTATATTGAAGAAATGAGAAAAATATATGAAAATATTGGTCGTAATTTTACCATAGAAGATTATCTCTCAAAATATAAAGTCGAAAAGGAACAAATGTTAGACTATAATTTTTTTGAACAAACCATGGATGTATACAAAGAAACTGTTTTCACGACGTGGAGGATTACTATGCAAGCTTTAAAAATGAATGAGTTATATGGGAAATTATCTACAGAAATTTTGGAATTGAGTTCGTATATTAGTCCGGATGATATTTTTGCATCAATTTTCACAAAATCAATGTCGTCGGACGTCGAACTGCAGAATTTTGCTGCAGCATTGGAATTATTAAAACAATTTTCTATGATAAATACAGGAACTAAAAGCGATAGATTTAAAGTCCATAGATTGGTTCAAGATGTGACCAGGATTAATTTAAAGATTGATCGACGTGTTCAAGTTACTATCGATAAAATGTTTAATTTGCTGCACGATTATTTTTCAAGTACGAATAATGCTGCTATATCGTTAGACGAACTTTTTGATGGAGATGTGATTAGCTCGCACCTCCAAGTATTTCTTCAGCACATTGAAGAATCTGTACAGAACTGCCAAATACAGCAAAAATATATCTATAAATTGTTGCTTTGGATAGGTGACAAATTTTGTTTTTTTCATCAATTTGAGAATCATGAAAAATTACTCAAACTTATAGATAGAATTTTAACTATGCCTTTATATTACGACGCTGAAGATATATGGATTTTAAGTGATTTATCGAACGCCTTTTCACAATATAGTAAAAATCCAAATAAGAGAAAGCTTTTGGAACGTTGTTGTGAATTAATGAAGCACTTCGAGAGGGAATATACATGCGAAATGGCAGAAATTTTACAACAAATTGCAAATACATTTGATACAAATGATCCGGAACGTGAAAAAATAATGCATAGAGTTTTGAATATTTACGAGAAAGAGTTTGGAGAAAGTTCTGTAGAATTGTTACCCGTCTTAGAAAGCATGTCTGTACTTTACGAAAAAAGTAATCTATATGTTGAAAAGCAAATTAAATTATTTGAAAGAATATTGAAAATAACGATTGATGGTTTTGGCGAAAAACATTATGATGTGTACTTGGCGTTGAAACGGTTAAACACGGTTTATGCATCAATATTTAATTATGAAAAGCAAGTAAATTTATTGAACAGAATGCTAGAAATCCAAGAGCTGTATCCTGATTACATTATTGAAACGTTAATTAATTTGAGCGACGTTTATGGGAATCTTGGACAAAAAGAGAAACAATTGGAAGTACTAAATAGAGCTTTAGATATAAGAAAAAAAGAATACGGTACTAACCACCGTAAAGTATTTCATATTGAACTACTCATCAGCAAATGTTCATGGAGCAATACATCATAGTAATCAGATGTTATTTTTCCATACATTTGCTGGTTGTTGGATCACCCTTTGAAATTTGAAATCGTAGTTTTATCTTTAAATGAAAGGTAAAATTTATGGATATGCTGAAATCTTCCGAGGCAAATATCAGATGGAAATTCGATATAGAGTGGTACTCCGACATACGAGTTTAATAACCAAGCTCGTGTGTCAAATTACTCGTATCTCGAAGCAATTGGCACATTTTGTGGATAAAAATCACGCAGTTTAATTTGCAACAGTTTGAGCATGGAACCAAAGAATTTTCGCAATATCATGAATGAACAGGAGAGACAATAATTATATTAATAAATATCAAATTTATTTTCAATATTCGAAAAACTTAGTTAAAACCACAGTGCTGATACGAATTATTGTCATTTCAATGTATTTATATGGGAAAAATTGCTTCGAGATACGAACGATTCGACATACATGCGTGGTATTAATTAACAAGTTATAGTAATCGCAAAAAAATCGAAAATGAAAATTTTTGTATATCTTTACGTTTTAAAACCTTCTGAACATTTTGGCATACCTTAGAAAAAATGGATGTATGTGTGTGTGTGCTTGTATGTATGTGTGTGCGGATACAAATTTTTGTCGACGATTTCGGGATCACAGATGAAGCGATTTGAATAATTCAAGAGACATTTGATTCGTATTGATAAGGAGATGTGCTGATTAGTTTTTGGCGAAGGCAGGTCCAGCCATTTCGAAGATATAGGGCAAAAAGTGCCAAAAATGGTAACTCGGTTTTTAAGAGCACGGAGCGTCCGATTTCAATAATTCAAAAAAACATTTTACTTGTATTGACAAGATAAAGAATTGATCAAATTTTCTTGAAGGCAGGTCTAGCGGTTTCGGAGATCTAGTGAAAAAAGTAAAAAAAATGCCATTTGGCGGTCAAAATGATCATTAAACGTATGCACATCAAATTATCAGATATTTTACAGAGATTTTAATAATAAGTATAAATTTTGTTTAAATTCCTATGGGTTTCGTACCAATGTTTATCCGTTAGACGACGACGCGGCGCCTACGCGCTTTGACATTTCGTCTCCATGCAGTTAAAGCAGTACGATTGCTTTGAAGAAAAGTTCCGAATTTCCAAAATATGTCAAAATAAAGAAAACATTTTTTTTTCAAAAAAATTTTTTTTTTAAAAAAGTAATTTTTTGTCAAATTTATAGTTTCTCAAAAATCGAATCGAAAAATCGAATTTCTTCGAAGTCAATTTTTTTCAACAATGTTAATCTTGAAAAAAATAATAATGTTTGGTACGGGAAGTTCCAGCAATTTGCCTTAAGGCACGATGCCATGCGCCCACTTCGCTTAGATTTTATATGCTTTATACTGATTGTGAGTCATGTATAAAATTTACCTTTTTATAAAATTAGTAACAAGAAATAATATTATTATTATTTGAAATATTATTATTTATAATTTTGATTTTTTATATTAACCTTCCGGAAGAGAAGTTTTTGCCAGTAAATCATGTTTACTAATTGTGTTTTCTCGATGTTTCAGTCATTATGAATCATTTGACACCAAATTTGGAAGATGTTTGTGTATGTGAGTAAATATGCACCAAAATTTGTCCTTTGGTGTATGTTATATTAAAAAAATCGCTGAACCGATTTGATAAATGTAAAGAGTAAATGTAAATGTTTGATAAAACTCGATATGGACTCGTATTGATTAGTTTTGCAAATCGACGAAAAGTGCAAAATTTTTCGTCAACGCTTTTTGAACCGATTTTGATAATTCAAAAAACTAAAATTTGATATTGTGTATATAGTGTATGTGTTTATTGGCCAGTAGATTTGAACAAATGCGGAATTTAGATAAATAATCGGTGATCATACCATGCGTCCAAATTGATGACCAAAGATTGATCATTTGTAGTTGCACTGCTGTGGAGCTAGTGGCCCACAGGATTGGGCTCGCAGTCGCTACAACGGTGCCGATGCCAATAGTATCAATTTGAAAGTAACATCAGACTTGGCTATCTACAACATGCCACCAAGTTGCTGCAAAGCCGATGTTTCAGAACTAGTATGCGATCAAAGCCGTAAAGCTGGCATTACAGCATATCTCAATCCAGTGATCAATTCTTCTGTAAGTATCATTAAATTTATATATTTATTAATGTAATTTATTAGTGGTGTAGTAAAGAATTTCCTTAAGAATAATACGCAACTAGGCGACTCAGCAATTTATAACAAAATGGCCAATAAATGTTGAGTTTTGGTGTCCCAGGCGATCCAACAAAATTTCATTAATATTTCTTGAACATTAGAGTTTTTTTTGTATACATATTTCGTGTAATGTTACGAATGAGATAAAAACGACTTTTGTTACAAATTTTAGTTCATTTTAATTTTATTTAAATATTGATTTTTTATATAAAAATGATATTACAGATTTTTGATTTACAATTAATGTTGTACATTTGCAACAGATTAATTCGTAATGGATTTTGCCGCGAATAACTAGCTCGAAATATTTTTCAAACGCAGTCCGATAGCAGTTGTAACAAATTATTCAGATTTTACATTCTATTAGCACTTAATTTTAACCAGAAACATGGCCTTAATCGTGGAATATACGTCTACATTTACAATATAGCTCAAAATCTAAAAGGTTCATGCAAATGAAAAACGGAAAATATGAAAAACAATTTGAATTTTGTAATCATTTTCGAAGCAACAAAAATTATTTGATTTTATTTATATGAATTGAATGTGGTAAACTTTATGTTTATTATATTATTTTTTAGTATGTTTAATTATAATATAATATATAAGTTATATAAGTTTTTTCAAAAATGTTCACTTTGCACATTTACTACTTTTACAGAAATTAAAAATGATTTGAATGATCGATATCTTTCATTTCATATTTAGTGCTTTTTTCCAATTATAAATTACTTAAGTGCATGTTTAGTGTCCTTACTATGTATTAGTGTTGGTCAAGTGAGTATTGTTTTTTGTAACTCTTTAAGATTTTGATATTTAGTATTTTCATTTAGTTATATTTGTTTGCTCTGTTTATAATTATTTTTTAATTTTACTTTTCCTGTTTTTTTTTTCAAAATTGTAGAACCATCACTGATGATGATGACGTAGAATTTTAAGTCGAAACGTATGGAAAAATAATGATGTATTAAAAATTGTTACATAAATTATTTTTGAAGTAAAACATCTTTAGGCGCGACTAGGGTGTAAAGCCGTACAAATGTAACGGAAGTGCGTTACGGCCGATTCGTCATTCGCTCTCGATGAAATCATTTCTGTACGGGTCGATTGTGATTATACGTCGTGTATGAGAATAGAGATCTGTCGTTGTATGCGTACCGATATCAACAAGGAAATCTGCATAGATAAATAAACATTTTAAAGTTACATCGTAGTACAAATCTTGATTTAATGAAAAATGCCTGAATTTTTACCTGTTCCTTGAAAATAATAAAACAAATCAAATATTTGTGCCGTGAACTAAGCGTAAGTTTATTGATTAGAAATTATTTCTATATTATTCGTAGTTTCTATAAATCTTTGAAGTTATTAAAATGGAAAATATTGTTTAGGCAAAGATATTACAGCTGTTCAAAGAATGAGATTATTTCGCCAGCGAAAAAGTAAAAAAAAATACAAGCAATCAATGAATGTATGTTAATTTTAATTACATGAAGTTCTTCAAACACAATTATGACATGATTAGTGAAGTCGCGAAAACAATATTTGTTTAGGCGTTGTTAAACATATAATCCACTGTGTGAACGAATATTATAGAATTTATTAATCAGCAATTACTTCATTTCTCTAATGAAGGTTCATTTCTAAATGCTAATTTCAATGACAAAACGATCATGTCATATTTGAAGTATGACTTTTATTACATTATAGTTTTTAAATATTATACATATTTTTAATGCAATTATAAATACAGTAAACCCTCCGCTTTATGCGGCAAGTGCGTACCGTGCAGTATAGGAACCGTGCTATAAGAAACTCGTATTTAACATACAATTCAGGCTAATTCGTAGTGCGTTCTATGGAACCTTACATAGTGCAGTATGGGAACCGTGCTATGAGAGACTCAGAGTTGGTACAAATCGCACCATTTTTATCGCGTTGTATGGAGACCAAGAAATACAACTTGAAGTAGGAAAAATACGGACGAAATGATATGTAGGACATTGACACCTTATTGAAAAATTGGCGCGAGGCAGTAGTCAGCTCAAACGTGTTCTTAGGCGGCTATTATACAATCAGGCATGTCTAAAAGATAAAAGTCGATAACAAAATTTACATCAATACCCTTTTGCACAACGAACTTATGGGTTGTTGACCAAATACCGTGTAATAAGAAGTCCGTGTAGTCGGAGGGCTGTCGGATTTTTAGCTCCGTGTAGTATGGGAACCGTGTACCCAGAGTGCCGTGTAAAGCGAGGGCCTACTGTATATAATTTATAATTTATCATTATATAAATACGCGCACTTTTTTTTCACTTGATATTACGCCACGCCCTCCAAGAAATTATTCATATATACTGTACTTTATATATATATATATATATATATATATATATATATATATATTTTGTAGAGTTTCGAACAAGAATCCAAAAATAATACAAAATAAAAAACAAGAAACAGAAGATCCCACACAACGTTTTTCTAGAATAGCTTTTAAATTAATCAATGATCTGAAAAACAAAAAACTAATTTCTGAGAATTTTGCTTTTAACCTAAAAATACAACACCCTATCTCCCCTAAGATGTACTGTCTTCCAAAAATACAGAAACCTGAATGCTCTTTCAGACCGATTGTCTCCTACATTGGCTCTTCTTTTTACAATATTTCGAAACTCATTTCTGATGTCCTAAAAAATGTTACAATCAATTCTCCCTATTATGTCAAAAATTCGTACCAATTTGTGAATTTAATTAATAACCGCAACATCCCTGAAAATCACTTATTTCTAAGCTTAGATGTGGTCAACCTTTTTACATGTGTCCGACATGAATTAATCCTAAACTCAATCGATAAACGTTGGCACACAATTTGTAACTTTACTGACTTTCCGAAAACAGTCTTCACTCATATTATCAACACTATTTTAAATTACTCCTATTTCCATTGCCAAGACAACTTTTATTCTCAAATTAAAGGCGCAGCTATGGGATGTCCCTTATCTCCCGGAATCATCGACTTAGTTTTACAAACACTAGAAATTTCCGTTTTCTCAACTTTAAAATTTCAAATTAACTTTTATATTAGATATGTAGATGACACTTCTTTTATCATTAACAAAAATCATATAAACACAGTACTAGATCTCTTCAATAATTTTAACAATAATATAATTTTCACACATGAACTACAAAATAACAACAGACTTAATTTCTTGGATGTATCCGTTTACAACACTAATAACATTATTCGAACAAATTGGTATAGAAAAACTACATGGTCGGGTAGATACTTACACTATTCCTCATACTGTCCCAGAAACTATAAGTTAAACACTATTATTTCCCTTACAGACCATGCTATTTTGTTGTCTCACCAAACTTTCCATCCACAAAATTTATCCCTAGTAAAAATAACTCTAATTGAAAATGGTTACCCAAAAAATCTCATTCATTCAGTTATTCAAAAAAGACGAACTTTCTTAAAAACACAAATTAATTCTCCCAATACCAGTACTAACATCAAAAACACCAATCTTATTTACTGCAGCATACCATACGTTGAAGATTTATATTATTATTTTGCCAAAATTTTGTTAGAAGAAAACATTTTAGTATCAGGCTCATCCTTACACTCCTTCAACCAATTCTTTACGAACATTAAATCCCCTACCCCATCCAATCTCAATACTAATGTAGTATATTCTGTTTCTTGTAATGACTGTGCTTTTCAATATATTGGACAAACCTCCCAATATGTACACAAGAGAATGAGACAACATGAACTAAGTGTGGTCCACCATAAACAAAAAAATTTCAAAAGTACCCTAGTACAACACTCTATAGAAAACGCCTATTCATTTAATTTCACTCCAAAGATTTTATATCATGAAAGTTGCATCTTTAGAAGGTTATTCGCGGAGAGTTGTCTCATTCTCATAAATGTTTCTAACAGTGTCAACATTAGATCAGATCACAACCTATTACATGATTCATATTTAATTTTTTTACACTTTTTGACAAACAATTAATATCGACTTCTTTTTAAGATCAACAATTTAAGTATTCACACCCTAACATATAAAAACACACACATACAATCTCACATCTCTCGTTCAAGTGTTTACACGTGTTACAAAGGACACACCAGTTTCAATTAGTTAATTTTCAAAAGCCAATCGAACAACATCCAGAGAACAATATTATTTGTGTTTTCAAATAATAATTTTAAAAAAGACAAATCTTTTAGTAATTTTGATTTACAAAATCCAATTATTCGGCGGAAAATTAACTCACAAATTCATTTTTGTTAAAAAAGCTTGTTTAGTGAAAAAGTGCTAACAAACATTCAAACATACAGGTAATTAATTCAACTTTGTCATTAACCTTTTCTTAAAAAATATTTCCATAACTTTCAAAAAATTTTCTATTATGTTTAATATCCTGTTCTGATAATCCACTCATTTATTTTTATCATTTTTATCATTTTCATTTTGAACATATTATCATATTTCTGTACATTATTATATTTTTTTGCAATTAATTCATTATTTAAGAAAAATCTATTTTCTTTTCCTAAACATATTGTTTGATAAAATCTCATCAACATCATGTTTCTTGACAGATGTCCTGAAGATGGAACGTACCTAGTTCCGAAACGTCGACAATAAACAAATAATTAAATAAAGAAATTGTTTTTTTTTTAAAAACTTTTCTTGTTTTTTATTTTGTATTATTTTTGGATTCTTGTTCGAAACTCTACAAAATATACACAAATCCAAGACTCTATCATTCAATATATATATATATATATATATATATATATATATATATATATATATATATATATATATATATTTGAATAGTCTTGAATTAGATATTGATATATGAATTTTATTTGAGTTTACAAGTCGGGCGCTACATCAATAAAAATAGTATGAGAGTTTTTAGAAATTTATTTAAAATATGTGTATTTAGTACAATGTACGAAGAATTGAAGAGATTATTCATATATAATAAAAACCAAAATAATTACCGCTCAAATAGTTGATATTTCCTGGGATATTAACTGTGTGGTAAAATCACGGTTGACATAAGAATCAGCTGATGAGGTCAATACCGTCTCTGGAAAAAATAAATTGTTAGATAACGAGTTTAATTAATTAATAATTCAATAATTTATATTTAAGGCAAAATATTTATTTACTTGAATAAATTTACAAACGTTACTAAGTCTAATATGTATTTTCTCGTTTCTCAGGGTTGCATTGACAAGCTGGTTGAGACAATTCGAGACCATATGAGTTGGGTAATCGGCATTGCAATTGGTGTCGCCGTCTTGGAATTACTTGGATTGATTTTCTCTGTCGTACTTTGCTGTGCGATCAAACGAAACGATCGCTACAAAGCCTAAAAAAAGCTTAACAATTTATTTGCTAATAACGTAACATATGCGGAACATCGAGAATACATCATTTGAATGGAATCTAAATTAAAATTGAGAGTTATTGAACATCAGCGGTAAAGTAGAAATACTTTCTTATTCAGTTCACATATCAGTGTTTCTTAATATTTTATTTAATACTATTATATGCTTTTTAAAATCTTTGAATTTTATGCGAAGCGAAATGAATTCAGTTTTTTAATATTAGGTATCACTGATATTATTTAGCTACATGTGAGATACATATGCGTATTTGTAAGTACATGTAAAACAATATTTTTGATTATTTTTTATTTAGAGAATATCTAATATTTTGTTCTATCTATAGATACAATTGTTTTTATTGTATAATCTCAATAAAATCAATTATATTGGAACTCTAAGTTCTTAATTGCTTGCAAAATATTCATAATTTGTGCGGCAGTAGGTCTTTTTTCAAGATCTGTAAGCTATCATTTTTTATATAACTTTTCGTACTGTCATTCAACTGAGATAATCGCTCTTTGAGTTATGTTTGAAGTTGTCTTTAAGTTACATCTTATAAATTTGCTTAATTTGACTAATATGAGCACAGTATGCCCATATGTATCAATTTCTATCAGTTTGTTTATAATTTTAAATGTATTGCAATAATTTTATGACTGTATTTTACAAATGATGAGTTATTTAATATGCAATCCTAAGAAAGATTTGATTCAATACTAATTAAATTATAACAAATCTTGAAAATTTATTAAATTATAGTTAAACAATGATGAACAGAATGTACAAAAAGCTGTTCACGAACATCACAGCGTTGTTTGAAAAGAAATTACATAGAAAAACTGTTCTTATTTTAATAACAAATTTAATTTTTATGTCTAAATGTCTTGTCCTTTTTCAAAATCTTTTTTTACTTTGTATGACATTGACTGAGGATGATATTTTTATTTATTGTTTTTGAAAATGAAATATCTATTTCAGCAATATAACTAATAATAGTGTTCAAATATAAAGCAATTTGAAACTCTTAATTATTTTTGAAAATTTTATGAATTGATATGCTCAAATTATACTTATATTTGATTACATTTTTAACGATTTATAAAAATTTCTAGAAAGTTAGTATTAATAATTCATTCAGTTAAAATGTGCCAATGATCATTAATACATCATTTTAACATTAGCATTGCATTATTTCATGTTGCCATTTGTGTGTTTAAGATATAAAAAATAGGTAAGGTAATATTTACATAATACATTCTATCTCAAAAATAAAATTTATATATTCAGTAGAAGCGTACCAAAAATGATTATTGTCAGATATAACTCAAAGCCAAATGAATTGGAGTCCAATTTATGTTTAACAACAAGGAGAGTTTTATTTCGATAAACTAACTATATGTTAAAGTTTCAGATATATATTATATAAATGTATAAGAAAACATAAATATACAGAATATATGTAAATTAGAGTACTATTATGAGATATATTAATTATTGGTGTAATAGAATAAAAACGTTGATATTGCATTTTGTGTGAAACATAATATCAAAAGAAAAATAACAGGTAATTACAAATGTATTTTACTGAAATTATTTACATAAAATAATGAAAATAGTTGTAGAGAGAAATATAATGTTGGGCATGCACAATTGGATATGGCTTAAATAAAATCAATATCAATTTTTTTTATAAAATTTGTTTTATTAGATCTTATTTTAAATATTACATTCAAAACAGAATAATTGGAAACCAAATGTGCACAAATCTATATATGCATATGTAATATATATATATATATATATAATATATATATACACAAACATACATACATGCATACATACATACATATATAATAATAATAATAATAATAAACGGTAGTCTGTCTGAAGGCAAGTCAATGGTGCGAGTTTTCCTTCCTCATTTATCATTCTCATTACCAGTATTTCCCTTTATTTATAAATTTTTTATGAATTTTTTTTTCAAACTTTTGCTTCCATGCCTCCTGATCCTGCTTTCAGTTTTCTGTTTTTTTCTTTTCTTTTCTTGACAGTAATATCAATTAAGTCAATCTTGCACATATATATATATGCGCAAGATTGACTTAATTGATATTACTGTCTATATATTATTATTATATATGACTATATATTATTGATAATAAAATGCTCGTAGTTTGTAATAAATGTTTAAAGTTTATTGAATTATTGTATTACTAAGAACTAGTTATTGCACTGTTTAAAAAACTAAGTTATTAAATCTTAGATTATATTTTGTGTCTGTATTAATATAACATTGATTTTCAATGCTTATATGAATAAATATTAATATTTTGATATGGATAGTGTTCCTCAGATTTGGAATTGATTTATTTTGAAATGATACAAATAGATGCAGTTATTTGATTACAGGTGTAAAATTTCAACACTTGCTTGATATTACATCATTCAAAATTGGTGTTGTAACATACAAATATAATCTACGCAAAAGGTATTGATATATTAGATATTGCCAGAAATAAGAGATATTAATATTTATTTTGTTACAGCATCCACATTGACATATGATATACTTACAATATTGCCAACAACATTGCATGTTTATTGGGTTATTTGAATGGGATATGCTGCACTAGTTAAACAAGGTAAGTTTGTGTTTCATTAATTGCATTTTTGAATAGGCGCGAACCTCTGACTCAGAGGCTTGCGCCGGAACGTGGACCGGTTGTTAACCATTTGGGAACGGGACAGTTTGAAGTGAACCGTAAGATGTTGCCAAGCTACTGCCACGATAGTCATTTAAAATTGCCCACGCATATTTCTAGCACTAACTCAAATACAAGTATTCATACTCAAATTCTAGACATATGCATATATTATATTTATATACACCTTACCCTTGTCAAATGCATATATGAATTCTTCGGCCAGTTTGATAATTTGCGTAAAACACATATATACGGCGCTTGTTCTCAAAGGGTTAAAAAAGCAGTGTTATAGTCCTCGCTTTTCAGTCTATTCAAACATGGCAAAAAATATACATTTTTCAGTCAATACGCTCTTTTAACAAGATTGAATTGAGTGAAAATTCATGGAGTATAGTCTTTGATTTTCTAACAAGATTGAATTGAGTGAAAAATGTAAATTTTTTAACAAGATTGCATTGAGTGAAAATTCATGGACTTTGATTTTTTAACATGTTTGAATTGAGTGGAAAACCGTGTACAGTCTTTGCTTGTTTGTAACAAGATTGAATTGAAAATTGAAGTGAAAAACCATGGCCAGTCTTTGAATTTTTCAACAGGATTGAATTGAGTGAAAAATGTGGATGTTTTGACATGTTTTGATTCGAGTGAAAAGCCATAAATGATTTTTTTAGAAAAAAAAAATTAGGGAAACATTTTTGAAAAAAAAAATTTGAAAAAAATGTTGAAGAAAAATTTTTTAGGAACAATTTTTAGAAAAGAATTTTTGAAAAAAAAATTTTTTTGAGAAAAAATCGGAAAAAAAAATTTGGAAAAAATGTTTGAAAAAAAATTTTTGAACTAAGTCCATGGTTTTCCCCAAAAAATCAAAGATTATGGTACATGGTTTTTCCCCATTTTTTTTTCCAAAAAAATGTTTTCCCTAAAATTTTTCCGCCAATTTTTTTCCCCCAAAATTTTTTTCCAGCAATTTTTTCCCGATTTTTTCTCTAATTTTTTTTCCCCAATTTGTTTTCCATTTTTTTTTTTCAAATAATTTTTTTACAAAAAGTCAAAGATTATGGTCCATGGTTTTTCCACAAAAATTAAAGAATTTTTGACTATAGTCTATGTTTTTTTCCCAGAAAGTCAAAGGATAGTACATGGTTTTTCCCAAAAATTTTTTTTAAAAAAAATTTCCCAGTTTTTTTTTTTGCCAAAAATCTAAGAATATAGTCCATGGTTTTTTCCCAAAGTTTTTTGCCCAATTTTTTTTTAAAAAATTTTTTCCCCAAATTTTTTTTGCCAATTTTTTTTTTCAAAATTTTTTTCGTCAAAATTTTTTTCACAATTTTTTTTTCCAAAATTTTTTTTACTAAAAATTTTTTTTTTCAAAATTTTTTTTCCAAAAAAATTTTTCTCAAAAAATCAAAGACTTATAGTCCATGGTTTTTTCCCAAAATTTTTTTTTCCTAAATTTTTTCCCAAAAATTCAAACACCATAGTCCGTGTTTTTCCCCAAAAAATCAAAGGTTCATGTTTTTCAAGTCCCAAGGTCCCAAGTCCATGGTTTTTCTCTAAAGTTTTTTTGCCCAAAATCTTTTTTCAAAATTTTCTAAAAAAAATTTTTTTCGCCAAAATTTTTTTCGTCAAAATTTTTTTTCCAAAATTTTTTTCCCTAAAATTTTTCCTCAAATTTTTTTCCCCAAAATTTTTTCCCTAATTTTTTTTTCCAAAATTTTTCTCTAATTAAAAAAATCAAAGTCCAAGGTTTTTCCCCAATTTTTTTCCCCAATTTATTTTCTCAAAATTTTTTTTCCCAAAATTTTTTTTCCCAAAATTTTTTTGATCAAAATTTTTTGGACCAAAATTTTTTTGACCAAAATTTTTTTGACCAAAATTTTTTTTCCAAAATTTTTTTTCCCAAAATTTTTTTGACCAAAATTTTTTTGACCAAAATTTTTTGGCCAAAATTTTTTTGACCAAAATTTTTTTGACCACATTTTTTTTGACCAAAATTTTTTTCTCAATTTTTTTTTCTCCCAATTTTTTTTCCCAAAATTTTTTAGACCAAAGTTTTTTGGACCAAAATTTTTTTGACCAAAATTTTTTTGACCACAATTTTTTGACCAAAATTTTTTTGACCAAAAATTTTTTTGACCAAATTTTTTTTTTCAAAAATTTTTTTGACCAAAATTTTTTTTTTCCAAAATTTTTTTTCGCAAAATTTTTTTGTCAAATTTTTTTTTCTCAAAATTTTTTTTCCCAAATTTTTTTTTCTCAAAATTTTTTTGATCAAAATTTTTGAGTGAAAATTCATGGACTTTGATTTTTTAACATGTTTGAATTGAGTGGAAAACCGTGTACAGTCTTTGTTTTTTTGTAACAAGATTGAATTGAAAATTGAAGTAAAAAACCATGGCCAGTCTTTGAATTTTTCAACAGGATTGAATTGAGTGAAAAATGTGGATGTTTTGACATGTTTTGATTCGAGTGAAAAACCATAAATGATTTTTTTAGAAAAAAAAAATTAGGGTAACATTTTTGAAAAAAAATTTGAAAAAAATTTTTTAGGAACAATTTTTAGAAAAGAATTTTTGAAAAAAAAATTTTTTTGAGAAAAAATCGGAAAAAAAATTTAGGAAAGAATACATGGTTTTTTCCCAATTTTTTTTTCCAAAAAAATGTTTTTCCCTAAAATTTTTCCGCCAATTTTTTTCCCCCAAAATTTTTTACCAAAAATTTTTTTCCAGCAATTTTTTCCCGATTTTTTCTCTAATTTTTTTTCCCCAATTTGTTTTCCAATTTTTTTTTTCAAATAATTTTTTTACAAAAAGTCAAAGATTATAGTCCATGGTTTTTCCACAAAAATTAAAGAATTTTTGACTATAGTCTATGTTTTTTTCCCCGAAAGTCAAAGGATAGTACATGGTTTTTCCCAAAATTTTTTTTTCTAAAAATTTTTTTTTCCCAAAAAAATTCTTTTTTCCAAAATTTTTTTCCCAAAAAAATTTTTCTCAAAAAATCAAAGACTTATAGTCCATGGTTTTTTCCCAAAATTTTCTTTTTCCAAAATTTTTTTTTCCTAAATTTTTTCCCAAAAATTCAAATATCATAGTCCGTGTTTT
>NW_020539726.1:9986590-10005920 GCF_003426905.1 Ctenocephalides felis | reverse complement strand
GAAAAATTATGGCCTATAATCTTTGACATTTTGAAAAAAAATTATTTGAAAAAAATTATTTGAAAAAAAATTGGGGAAAAACCCATGGACTTTGATCTTTTTGGAAAAAAATTAAGAAAAAATGCGGAAAAAATTAGGGAAAAACATTTTTGGAAAAAAATGGGGAAAAAACTCTCTCTCTTTTGTCTTTATTTTTTGGGGAAAAACCATGGACTATGTCTATGTCTTTTATTTTTTGGAATATTTTGGAATAAAAATTTTGTTCGAATTTTTTTTTTCAAACATTTTTTCCAAAATTTTTATTCCAATTTTTTCTCAAAAATTTTTTTTTTCAAAAATTCTTTTTTAAAAATTGTTTCTAAAAAATTTTTCTTCGACATTTTTTTTCAAAATTTTTTTCCTAATTTTTTTTCCAAAGAAATCGTTTAAAAAGTCAAAAACTGGCCATGGTTTTTCACTTCAATCTTCAATTCAATCTTGTTAAAAAAACAAACACGCTTTTTCACTCCATTCAAACATGTTAAAAAATCAAAGTCCATGAATTTTCACTCAATTCAATTTTGTTAGAAGAGCTAAAGTGAAGTAACCATGAACCGTGGATAGTCTTTGATTTATAGGAAAAAAATTTTGGGAAAAAAATTTTAGGGAAAAAAAATTTTTTTGGAAAAAAAATTTGGGGAAAAATCATGGACTATATTCTTAGATTTTTGGCAAAAAAAAATTTGGGAAATAAATTTTTTTTAAAAAATTTGGGCAACAAAAACTTTGGGAAAAACCATGTACTAGTCTTTGAATTTTTGCGAATTTTTTTTGGACAAAAATTTTTGGAAAAAAAATTTTGGAAAAAAAAATTGGAAAAAAAATTTCGGGAAAAAAAAATTTGGAAAAAAAATTTTTTTTAAAAAATTTTGAAAAAAGATTTTGGGCGAAAAAACTTTGGAGAATAACCATGGACTTGTGACCTTGGGACTTGAAAAACATGAACCATGGTCTTTGATTTTTTGGGGAAAAACACGGACTATGGTATTTGAATTTTTGGGAAAAAATTTAGGGAAAAAAAATTTTGGAAAAAAAAAATTTGGGAAAAAACCATGGACTATATATATATATATACTATACTATATGGACTATATATATAGTCTTTGATTTTTTGGAAAAATATAGTCTTTGATTTTTTCAGAAAAAAATTTTTGGGGAAAAAATTTTGGGAAAAAAAAATTTAGAAAAAAATTTTTCGGAAAAAAAATTGTGAAAAAAAATTTGACGAAAAAAATTTTGAAAAAAAAATAATGAAAAAAAAAATTGGGCAAAAAAACTTTGGGAAAAAACCATGGACTATATTCTTAGATTTTTGGCAAAACAAATTTTAGGAAAAAAATTTTGGGCAAAAAAAACTTTGGAAAAAACCATGTACTAGCCTTTGAATTTTTAAGGAAAAACCATGGACTATAGTCAAAAATTCTTTAATTTTTGTGGAAAATCATGGTCTGTAATCTTTGATTTCTTGAGAAAAAAACCATAGACTATGATTTTTTGGGGAAAAAACCATAGATTATAATTTTTGGAAAAAATATTTTGAGCATAAAAATTTTGGGAAAAAAATTTTGGGAAAAAAATTTTGGAAAAAAAATTTTTGAAAAAAAAATTTAGAAAAAAAAATTTGGAAAAAAAAATTGGGCAATAAAAACTTTTGGAAAAAACCATGGAAATAGTCTTTGATTTTTTGAGGAAAAAATTTTGGGAAAAAAAATTTTAGACAAAAAAAAAATTGGGGAAAACCCATGAACTATAGTCTTTGATTTTTTTGGAAAAAGCCATGGACTATGTCTATATCTTTGATTTTTGGGAAAAATTTTGGGACAAAAAATGGGAGAACAAATTAATTTTAGAAAAAACCATGGACTATAATCTTTGACTTTTGGAAAACAAATTATTTGAAAAAAAAATGGAAAAAGTATGGGTCTTTGCTTTTTTGCGAAAAAAATTTTCGGAAAAAGAATTGGAGAAAAAAATTTTGGGGAAAAAAATTTGGGTGAAAAATTCTGGAGCAAGAGTTTTTAATATATATATATATATATATATATATATATATTATATATATATATATGTGGGGATATCAAGCAGGCTGGTTTTTTTTTGTAAAAAACAATTGTACTTGTCATGTATATTTTTGATATCGAAATATTTTTATAGTTAATAAATTTATATTATTTTTTATGTTGGGAGTTTCTAATTTAATATATTGTCATAATCATTACAACTCCCACATTGGTGACTCACGACGATGGAGATGAAGACAAAGGAGTTTTATTTTTCGAGGATTTAAGAAAAATTGATTTTGAGGCAGCACCATAATCACTGGTCTTCAGAGACGACCTATAAGGTACGTCCAGTCCAATCCATCATAGTTAACGCACTTACTATCTGGATCAGACTTCCGAGGTTACTCATTTGGTATACCCAGACCTCAGTGTTTATTGCTGACAGAAAAAATAATTTGGAGCCTGAACTTTTCATTGGAATGCAATTCAACCTCTCTTTCTCTGTTAACTCAACAAATCGTCTTATAATGCTACCTCCCATTATCGGTGACAACGACGAGTCAAAACAAAATTTGACATAATTTATTGGATTCCACAATTCTGGACTCTTATGTCAAAGAAACCAATGATACTGTTTTGGATAAAGAGCCAACTTCTTTCTCTGATCGGAACTCATCAGATACGAATGCAACGCTTGCAGAAATGGAAACTGTACCCATAAATTATGCATTCTAAACATTAAGTAATTCTGATATAACTAATACCAATTAGATCGAGGCTGAATCTTAGAAGTTCACCGACATCGAGGTACAGGAAATTTTCCACAATGTTTTTTTTAGTCAGAACCTTATGCAGAATATGGAGTTGATGGCAGGTCGAATCACCACATACGGTGGATCTGCTGACGAAACATGGAAATTTGTAATTGACCAGTATTACAACACTGGTCTGCTATAATATGCTTTCCCACCACATTTTTATAACGTGTTTCCCTGTATTTTCTTTTTAAACTGTGAGATCAACACTTAGCAGGGAGTGTGTGGGGATATCAAGCAGGCTGGTTTTTTTTTTTGTAAAAAACAATTGTACTTGTCATGTATATTTTTGATATCGAAATATTTTTATAGTTAATAAATTTATATTATTTTTTATGTTGGGAGTTTTAGTCCAGTCATTTGGTGCAAAAAAAGGCTGTTGCCGGTACAGTACTCCGGGAATTCTGAAAATTGGTAATCTTATAGATTTCGAGGTGCTCTTTACGAAAATCAACTTTGCCACCTCAAATTTGAACGGCAAGTTGCCGCCATCTTGGAAAAATGGCGTCAAACAACAGCTTTTTTAAAATATCTCCTTTCTGGCTGATTCTGCGATAAAAGTATATATGTACGAATTAAACTAGATAAAATTTCCTACAATTCCTTAGAAAACCGTTTTTTTGTAAAATTGATAGTTTGAGAGTACGGCCGCCTCAAAGTCTTTGCTGCTCTCGCCGTAGTATCAAATCTCTCCATATATGACAGCACTTTGAACTTGACCACATTCTCTCTAATAATTAATATTTTCAATGTAAAATTAAGCGAATAAGATCTAGAAATAGAATAATTCAAATATTTTTCTGTTTTTTTTACTGATTTTTTAACACTTCAATGGCAAAGTAGCTATAAGTATACTTATAGCTTGAGTAGCACCTTATAGCTTCAAGTAGCTTGAAGCGTTAAAAAATCAGCAAAAAAACAGAAAAATATTTGAATTATTCTATTTCTAGATCTTATTCGCTTAATTTTACATTGAAAATATTAATTATTAGAGAGAATGTGGTCAAGTTCAAAGTGCTGTCATATATGGAGAGATTTGATACTACGGCGAGAGCAGCAAAGACTTTGAGACGGCCTTACTCTCAAACTATCAATTTTACGAAAAAACGGTTTTCTAAGGAATTGTAGGAAATTTTATCTAGTTTAATTCGTACATATATACTTTTATCGCAGAATCAGCCAGAAAGGAGATATTTTAAAAAAGCTGTTGTTTGACGCCATGTTTCCAATATGGCGGCAACTTGCCGTTCAAATTTGAGGTGGCAAAGTTGATTTTCGTAAAGAGCACCTAGAAATCTATAAGATAACCAATTTTCAGAATTCCCGGAGTACTGTACCGGCAAAACGACCAAATGACTGGACTATTTCTAATTTAATATATTGTCATAATCATTACAACTCCCACACACACACACATATATATATATATATATATATATATATATATATATATATATATACAGGGTGGCTGAAATGTATTGCAACAAAGTAAAGCGCTATAACTTTGTCATTTTCATTTTAAATTTCATTGTTCAAAAGCAAATAAGTCAGAAATAACATCAAATTTTAGAATTAGTTCATATTTGTTCCAATTGGCCACTTTTAGCACGAATTATGGCCTTCAAACGGCAGAAAAACCATAACACGCTGCACGAAAGTGGCTCTGGGGTATTTTGGCCTATTCCCGGCGAGGCGCCTTCTTGGTATGATCGACACTTTGGTATTTTTTAGTACGAACCTTACTCTTCAAAATGTCCAAGACACAAAAGTCCAGCAAATTTAGATCCAGAGATTTTGGTGGCTATTATGCGATGGAAATGAAGCGAAAAACCTCTTTTATAAGCCATTTTTGGTAGACGCGTGCTGAGTTTGATGGTGCTGAGTCCTGTTGGAATGACCATGGTCTGCAATCAAAATTTTTGTCTACCCAGGACTTCAATACTGCCTTTAAGACATTTTCCCGATAATTTCGGCAATTATTTTGATCCCACGGTCGATGAATAAGAGTGGAATGTAGCCATCGGCCGTTACGGTGGTTCACACCATTACCGTCGGCGGCGCTCGGGTTCTGGTGGCCAATCGAAGGTGTAAATTTTTAGCTGACCTTTTTGGCAAGTAAACCCTATCATTTTGTTTGTTCACAAACTGCTCGATTTGGAAGGACTTCCCATCTGAGAAAACCAAATATGGTAACTAGCCACTTTCGTGCAAGCGAAGCAACCCCTTCGCTTCTTTCCGTCTAACTTTTTTTTGTGCATCAATGAGCTCTTGCACTTTTTGGATCTTTAATGGTTTTAGTTCAAGCTCATTTTCAATATGTGTTGTATCCGTTTTTGCGATATGTTCAGCTCACGGGCCATTTTTTTACCACTGCGACACGAATTTCGATTGATTTTTGCCTATACTTTTTGGATCATTTCTGGGGTTGTTAGTGTTTTTTTTCGTCCACTTTTTGGACGCGGTGCAACACTGAGTGTATCACGGTTACGAGATATGGTACGAGAAAAAAAATATTTGTTCGCATTTAAATACTGGAGGGCTCTAAATATAGCGACCTAAGGTTTTTCAGCCAAGTATGAAGCAATCGCACTATCACGCTTGACTTCCATCACGAATAACTTTTTTTTTGAATGCAATAGATCAAAATGCTTTTGTACGCTTGTAAACAATTAAATAAACAATCACTGGAATAAATCTGTCATCTGTCTGATGAGCGGTTTAGAAATGATAGCGGTCTGAAATTGGTTGCAATACATATCAGCCACCCTGTATATATATATATATATATATATATATATATATATATATATATATATATTAGAGATGGGCTTATCATATCCGAAGCCGGATCGACTCGGATTTGACTCCGCTTCATGGTGGAGTTATATCCGCTTAACAACTCCACGACTCCGACAATTTTCAAACCGAAATACTCGACACAAATGTGTTCTATAGTGCGTTGTTTATCTATCTAAGGATTTGTCAAATCCCATTAATTATTTGAAATTCTTTTATAAACAATTCAAGCATATTTGTTGATATTATTATAAAAAGTCACGATTTTAAGCATTTCAAACTTCTAAATTCAGTCCCTTCAATGATTTGCATTGAATGATATTCTTTTGCAATCATCTTGAATTCAATTCATTCAATTGTACATCTATTTCAGCAATTTGGCGCATGGGTGAAGGATTAGTATTTTGCAAATAATTAATGATAACATTAGAATTATTTTTCATTGTATTAGATGGATTTGAGTCTTATGTACCAGCGAAATTTTTAACGCAACAATATTATCCGACGCATTGCCGGATAAATCGATATAGTGGGGTCTTTTCTTTTCAAATGCCTTATTAAATTTCCAGTATTTGAAGATAAAATGCTTAAAAAATCCGCACAATAATTACATTTTGCTTTATTAACTTTTAAGGAAAAATGATTCCAGATAGTACCGGTTTTACGTCTCATTGCCATTTCTCTAATCACTTGCAATCACTGATTTTGTTATACACAGAATATACACATTAACACAAAAGTTTATTGCTCGATCGCTTGGTAACTTGCAAAACATTGAAAAAACTATTGCTATCGTCAGGAAGGCTAAGATAGAACTGACGTCGAAGACTGAATCCTACTAACAATTCGCTGGTAATTTTTTGCTATAAAATGTCCACTAGACATCTAATATATAAATATCAATAAAATATTTTTTCTAAAAAATTCACAAATAAATGACGGATTGTAAAATTTTTCGGTCGACCAGATGATCGACTCAATGACTCGTAATTTTAGCAGCGTTGACCAAAGTATAAATGCAAAACTTGAGAATCAAAATCAATTTAATTATTTCTTTTTGATGAGAAAATTGATTTTTTGGATTAATTTTATATAAAAATTATGTAGTAAACTTTGTAATAAAAGCAAAACATAATGCTTCTGCTTTCAAAATTTTTCTTCTGCTATTTCCATTTGAGAATTAATATTAAATCGCGTAGTTCGATTAGCATATTATTACTTTAACACAATTATATAATTGTGTAAAAGTAATAATATGATACTGAATATTTTTACTGCTTAAATACTAATGATATCACTGATAAATTTTGTACTCTAAAGTGTTGTTAATAATTTCAGGCCATGGAAAAACAAGATTAAATAAATGTATTTCGTTTCGTATATTTTTCGGTATGTATATTTCTGATCGCCGTCATTTACGGCCAAAGATTGTCGTAGTTAGAAATATCACCCCTTACTATTCAATAAATTATACATTTGAGCTATTTACTTGAATGCAATTTCATTGTTCTGTATCTTTAAAGTAACATTTTTGTATTTTCTGGAAAGTACACAATGGTATTTATTTTGACTTTTATACCTAAAAAAGGTCATAAAACTGCATGCGAGACAAAAAAGTGACCGCTTCCTTCCGAAAGCAAAAACGACAAAAACACTAAATGTCTGTACGAGTTAACAGATTTAATACTAGTCGGAAGTCGAATATGACAAATCCTGTGAAACAACTCCACTCGGATTCACTCCGAGGGAGGAGTTGTATCGGAGTGATAACTCCGGGGTGAGTTACCATCTCTAATATATATATATATATATATATATATATATATATATATATATTATATATATATATATATTTATATATATATATATATATATATATCATTATCATAATGTATATTCTACGTGTATCCATTTATATATTTATATGTATTAATGAGGTATCCTCAAAGCGCCTCATCCTCAAAGGGTTAATTTCCGTTAAAGTAACCAAACAATAAACGCATGTATGAAGACTATTTATACAAAACATTGACAGATTTTTATAAATATAGTTTGATTTGAATATCAATTAAATACTCCACAAAGTTTTGATAATTCTATTACTGATAATTTCTTACAATTGATGACACCGGCTTTACACTATACATTATGTTTAGTGTTTCGACTGCAACCAAACCAATGGTAAATTGCAAGTTGTGGAAATGCTTCGTCAACTCTTATTCTGTAATTATCAAATCTCCATACATCATAACCTTTAAAGAAGTACGTTAAACCTGGGAATGTGGTAGAGATTATTTGTGAATACTTAAAAAGATGCTCAAAATAAGTATATAACAAACCATTTGCCCATGTTAAAGCTGCATCTAAATTAGTGGGAATGCCCCTCCATCTTTCCATCGATTTTGGATAATTTTCATCCAGTTTTTTATTCTCTTCATCATATCTCCAAAAATGATCACCTTGATAAATGTAAGTTTTGCCATTTTTTTTCCACACCTAAAAATTAAACAAGTAATAAAACTTCAGAATATTTTTCACTTTTTTATAAATATTACCTGAATTGCGTCAATTTTCTCAACAGTTGGTGAAATTCCGTAATCACTTATAGCTCGAGGACCATCAATCATAATATTTCTATTGAAAATCCAATATTGCTTACCTATTAAATGGCATTATAAGTAGTACAGTCTGTTTACATATCGCATGCGTGCGAAGATTCAGCTCAAAAGGCACATCAACATGGCATTTACACATATATGCTAAGACACATGCTAATTTCTAAGGATTTTGCATAAATCAAATTTATGTTATTTAATGGCAAAGTTCTGGCTAAAGTTCTAGTCTCATTTTCAAAACTACAATACTACAATCTGTTAACTAAATAAATAAATATCCAAATAAGTGTATTTGCAGTTACATCGTATGCATTCTTTATGTTAATAAACTAGCAAACCCGGCGAACTCCGTTTCGCCACCAGATGGTTTCGTGAGAAAGATGAAGAATTTTTTTTGGTTTTATATTTGAAAAGGAAAAATTTTATTTTACTACACAAGAGTAATGAATTTATTTCCATTACAAAAATTAAGTATTTTAGTTTCTGTAAGTAAATGAAAGTGAATCCAATGCAAATACTGAATCGAAGAGTTATACGTGTCCGCAAATTATCCGTTTCATTGAAGTGCTCTTTGGTAAACCACATTTTTTGTTTTTTGGCCTGTTTCGAGTTTCCCAACTCGTGAACAGGCAACGTATAACTGCCCACGTAAAAAACAATGATTTTCTAAATTTATCCCGCAAACACTAAGCGATTGGCCTTGCGACTTGTTAATTGTCATTGTGAACTGGAAATTGCAATAGTTTGAAGTCAAACGGAAGACCCGACGGAATCATTGGTATTCAAGGAATACATACATTTTCTTCTGCGTACTTTCCGTTAATAATGGTTGCCTCAATCAAATTCGGCATAAGTCTTTTTCCCAAAAGTCGTGTACCGTTGCGAGTTCAAAGAGAAATAAAAAAAAAGTTATATGGCGGACCCTTTAGATAATTGTGAGATTTTTATTGTTTAAAACGGCTATACGTATATCTATATCTATATATATATATATATATATATATATATATATATAGATATATACGTATAGCCGTATATATCTACGGCTATACGTATATATCAGCTAGTTTATATATATATATATATATATATATATAAACTAGCTGACCCGGCAAACGTTGTTTAGCTAAGTAAGGTATATTTTAAACAATTTCTAGAGAATCAAAAATATTAATACTTTAAGTGTATAAGGATGTGTTGTTTGAATTCTATATACAATTTGGTATTATAAAAACAATAAACGCCATTAGTTTGTCTATATTTTGTCTGGAAGTTTTATACACTTTCTATAGAAAACATGGTAAAATCCAATCCAAGTCTTTTTTGGTCTTTCGACTTGTTGATTACGTTTCAAGTTTTTTAAATTCTTTTTGGATTCTGCATTTTGTGTATAATTGTAAATAATACTACTGAGCTTATACAAAATTTTAAAATTTCTGCGAGGAAAGATAGAAAATGAATCAAGTATTTCTTCTTTGACCTGCTTTTTGAAAAGTTTTAAGTAACATTCTATGAATTAAAGTAAATTTAATAAAAAGTATATATGTAGAGCCGGGAGAAGCACAATGGTCCAATTTGACTTTGAGCAAATATCAACTATATCACGATAACTAACAAATACCATATTTGAAACGAACAATTATCTGACTACGTTCAGTAAAACTGTCAGCTACTTCATCATTGAAAAAATGTGCTTTCTTGCTGTGTTTCAAAAATTTGTTATCTAGAACTTTTTACCCTATAGGCGGAGTAACTTGAAATGGCCAGGCGGCAAACAGGTTTAATGTCTTATTTTAATTTTAAAGGTATTTTACAAAATAATTACACTTTTAACTAATTTTGACACATTGGTGGTGGACGTTTTTAACCCCGGATCTTCATATTTTACTGTCTATTTTTCGATAAGTTCTGGAAAATTATAACTGGAAAAATGTTATTTAACAAAATGTCCCTTTGATTGGTAGCAAATTTAGGTTCTGAATTAAAATAACATAAATAAAAACTAATATAACCTAGAAAATGGTTTATAAATACCAATGAGTATATAATTATACAAATGAATCTTTCAGAGCACCGTGTTTGAGAAAAATATGATTTGCAGAAAAGAGTGCTACAACGCCAAAAAGTGCATTTTCATATTAACATATCACAAAAATATTTGAAATAATATCTCACCTTTCTGACCACCTACTGATTAGCACAAATTTTTCAAGACTAAGACTGGCCAAATCGGTTTAGCCGTTTTCGAGTTTTACTAAGACATTTGAAAGAGAGCTCCATTTTTATATATAAGATATATTAATTTAGAAATATGAACAATCTTTTTTTTGCACTAATTTATTAAATAATAATTTCACAAATTTGTTTATTTGTGTGTGTTACGATTTGTGATGTTAAAAAATATATACTTTACGAATGTGCACATACTCATACCAGGGATAAAATGTTTTCATATTATATTAAGATACAAAATTGTAAGCGTTTTTTTATTATTATTAATATTATTATTATTATTATTATTGTTTTTTATATGAAGTTTCTTACATATTATTTATTTAGTTTATTATTTATTCAATTTTTATAGTTAAATTGATTGCCACTGAATGGAGGATGCTAGCCGATTGTTGTTTATCAGAACCGCTATTTTCAATAATAAAATCGTACCTTGCAAATAAGGATTTTTTGTCAGCATAAACAACGAGGAGTTGACCAAAAGGAAGATCCTCTCTAGGGTGCCCCAGGAAAGCGTCCTTTTACCAATTCTATTTCTTATATTCACAGCGGATTTTCTTCTATACTCCGGAACAAGCATGTTGACATTTGCTTACGATACATGCATCATTGCCTCCAATGAAGATCCCGTAATAGCTTCGCAACTATCACAAGAGCATCTAGACATTGTTACAAAATGGCTTTCATTATGGAGAAATATGACGAATGGGGCAAAATCTACGCATATCACTTTCATGCTGCGTACTAGTATATGCCCCACAATTAAGTTGAATGGACAGGAAATCCCAGTAAAAGATAACGTAAAATATCTCGAAATACATCTAGGCTCCAAATTGAACTGGAGGGTCCACATTAACAAGAAAAAACAGCAGATTGAAGAAATATTTAAAAAACATTACTGGTTGCTGAATAAACGATCCGAACTGTCGACAAACAACAAACTAATTATTTACAAATGTATTTTCAAACCAGTGTAGTCCTATAGGATTCAATTATTCAGCGAGTGCAGAACAAGATCATACGGAAGACACTGAATGCACACAGGTACGTTCCTAGCTGGTTAATTCACCAGGACAGCAACATGATGACAGTAAATGAAGAAATTCAACAAAAATCAAAAAAATATAAGAATTGAAAAATTGATAAACACCTAAATTTCTTGGCATAGAAAGTATTTTCAGAAGCGCGCCCAACCAGGCTAAAAATTCCCAATGATTTTTATACAAAAAACACCAACTATCCCTTGCAATGCTTAATTCAGTACTAAAACACAGAAATATTTTAAACAAATCTTAAGTATCGAGATGGAGACAGGACCCTGTCAAGCATTGCAAGGGATAGTTGGTGTTTTTGTTAATCAAAAATTAAATGTAATTTAAATAAAATATTAAAGAATGTATAGTATATAAGTAACTGTTTTTGAAATTACACTGAAGAGGCATACCATGGTCTCGAAACGTCTGTAATTACGAAAATAAAGTGTGCGTTAAAAATCTGAGTGTTGTATTGTTCATATTTAACATTTAATATTCGTTCCACTCATATCACAAAATCATATAATATATATATATATATATATATATATATATATAAAATATATATATATATATATATATATATATATAGGTTTAAAAACCGGTTCTCATGTTTGTTCCGGTTCCGTTCGAGAAGGAAAGAAACAAAAATCAATACAAAACCCATCTTGAGCACATATTTGCATGATTATTACAATAATAGGAACATTTAATAAAAATTAGTTGAATTATAATTTATAAAATTCACTTATAATCATTTTCTAGTAGTAGCGATTTTTTTAATTTTTTTTTTGCCGGGTTCCGGCTCGACAACACCACTGTATATATATATATATATATATATATATATATATATATATACATACATACATACATATACGAAATGTATATACATCACTGCTTTAAATATAATGATGTGTCTCATATCCCTCACTTAACTATTTAATTCGTACTGTGAAATTCAAATCAGTCACGTAAAACCATTTAACATATATCAAACAAGCAAATATTGAAATATGATCAATAAAATTGTACATTAGAAATTATACACTACAATTTATAGAACAAATTTATTTCCAACTAGCTGTACCCGTTCACGCTTTGCCGTGATTTTGTTTAAATTAAAAAGTTGAACAAAGATGCGTATTTGTTACATTTAGTTTAACGTTACTGCTATCTGTTCAACAATTTACCTATTTAACAATTTGTCTACGAATTTAACTATCAACTTGTTAATCAATCTACCATTTTACCGGTTTACCGTCACCCTATTTACCTATTAACCCGTTTCACATGTCTACAAATTAGCCTGTCAACCTGTTTATCCGTCTTGTTATTCATCTATCTGCCAGTTGTCCAGTCTACCATTTCACAATTTATCTGACCACCAGCTATTCAACAAATTACCTTTTCACCAATTTACTTGTCTACCAATTCACCTGTCTATCAATTTATCTGTCTACCAATTTACCTACCGACCTGTTTATCAATACACCATTTTACCTGTCAACCAATTTACCTGCTTTCTAATTTACCTGTCACCCCGTTCTACATGTCTACCAATTAACCTGTCAACCTGTTTATTTGCCTACATATTCGTCTATCTACCAGTTCTCCTCTCTACCATTTTACATATCCTCCAATTTACCTGTCCACCAGTTTACCTTTATAAATTCGCTAATTCACCTTATTTATTTTAAAAAATTAAAGCTAAAATTTATTCTACGTTTTAGTTAGAAAACGTTTGTATGTGAAAAAGAAAAGGGCTGTTTTTAAGGTTTTGCCGGCAATTATTCGATTTTTTCTCGCCGTAAGAACCATCCTTGGGCATCAACGAACATTTTAAAAAAAGAATTGGCCAAATTGGTCCAGACGTTGTTGAGTTATGCGCTTACCAACACATTTTGCGATTCATTTTTATATATAAGAGATAGTTCAATTTATTTTAATGCCAAGAGTTATACAATATTTTTAATCATACCCGTACATGTAGATGAAAAGCCTGCAGAGTAAAGGTGAAGGTAAAGGTAGAGGTAGAGTAAAGGTAAATGTAGAGGTAGAGTAAAGGTAAAGGTAAAGATAGAGGTAGAGTAACGGTAAAGGTAAAGATAAAGGTAGAGTAAAGGTAAAGGTAAAAGACCAGGTAAAGGTAGAGGTAGAGGTAGAGTAAAGGTAAAGGTAAAGGTCCAGGGAAAGCTAGAGGTGGTGTAAAGGTAAAGGTAAAGGTCCAAGTAAAGATAGAGGTAGAGTAAAGTAAAAAGAACATGTGGAGGTAGAGTAAATATAAAGGTAAAAAACGAAGTGAAAGTAGAGGTAAAGGACCAGGTAAAGGTAGAGATAGTGTAAAGGTAAAGATAAAAGACCAGGTAAAGGTAGAGGCAGAGAAAGGTAAATGTAAAAGACTAGGTAAAGTTAGAGGTAGAGTAAAGGTAAAGGTAAACTAACAGGTAAAGGTAGATGTAGATTAAAAGTAAAGGGAAAGCACCGGGTAAAGGTAAAGCTAGAATAAAGGTAAAGATAAAGGAACGGGTAAAGGTAGAGGTAGAGTAAAGGTAAAATACCAGGTAAAGGTAATGGTTTTTAATTAATTAATTCTATATGGAATACGATAAATTTTAATTTTGGTGGAAATGGCACTCATAATACTATTTGATTTAGATTAAAAAACGGACCCTTAACAGAACTCATTTTGAGGTTTATTTATCATACTGTTAGACCAACAACTAGTGAACCTTTTGAATAACGGTGTTCCTGTAAGGCTAAAAACTTTTGTACTGGTGATTCTTAGCGTGCTAAGCCAAACGAAAAACATCGCCTGGCAGGTACAGACCTGCATATCATGTCCAGGCATTTGAAAGTGTACGTATAAGCAAGATGTATATGCATAAATGCAGATATATCTGTAGTATGCAATAAATTCTTACTATCTAAGTATACAAAGTATCTATATTATTGCTCAAGTATTCACTTTTAACTATTTTTTATTTTTAAACTAAGTGAAGACTAGAACTTTGAACAAAATATATCGCCTTCAAATAATCTTTTATTAAATTTAAAGATTTGGAAAGTTTTATAAAAACGCTAAATCTTTAGAACTTAACATCATATATTCAATATATGCAAAGATATATGCACCGTAGTTACCAGAAAATAGAATTACTGCTTTATCAGTAGGTCTCTCATATAAAGCATCAATTTTGTTTATATATTGAGGTAATCCAAGAAAATAATCATTGAATTTCACGGGAAAATCCGAAAGATGTTGACCCAAAAAACGCATTTTCCAGAGAAACTATAAAGTATTATTAGTTATAAATACAGAAATAGCAAATTATATATAAAAAAATAATAGTACCTGATCTTTTATTATATATAACTCATTTTCTATTAGAGCAATTGCGTCTATACTACCATTGCATAAAATTGAATCAACTTCAGCAACCTTTGAAGTATTTTTCTCATGTTCCTTATGAATAAAAATAAAGAAGTTACTAAAACTTGTCGTGCTATAACTATAATTATTTTTAGTTAGTTTTAAGCAAACAGCATATTGGTAAGATGGCAAATTAACAATGTGCGTAGCGATTTACATGTAGTAAGGTAAATGTACAATATTAGGAAATATTAAGGAACTTTTGACTTAAAAATAATTTTTAGAAAAAATAGGAAGGTGAACGCAATGCAACTGTGTTACTCTATAGATTAAATTTGAAAGATTATTATAGCATATTATTTTAAATTGTAAAATTTCATTTAAATAAAAAATCAGTATTTTACCGAATTATCACCCTGTTCTTAATACTATGATAAAAAATAGGATTCTGACATAATTCTGTGAATCGTGGTACGCTATTTAATTTTAATTGCTGGAACTTTCCGTACCAAAATTTAAAATGATGAAAAGCTTTAATTTTTGAAAATGTTGGAAAAAGATTTTTAAGAATTTTGATATTTTTGTAATAATTTTTTTTTGAAAATTCAGATTTTGGTTTCAAAGCAATCGCGCTGCGTAGCCGTTTTAAAGAAACGAATATGAAAGCGCGTACGCGTTGCGCGTATGTCTAACGTATAAATCTTGATGCAAAACAAAGAGAAGTGTAAACAAAATTTGCACTTATTATTAAAATCTCTATAAAATATCTCATAGTTTAATGAAAATATGCCAAATGCTCATTTTTGACCGCCAAATCGCATTTTTTTTTTCATTAAAGCTTCGAAACCCGTAGACCTGCCCCTTCCCAAAAATTTAATCAGTTTTTCATGACAAGTCAAATGTTTTTTGAATTACTGAAATCGGACGCTCCGTTCTCTCGAAAACTGAATTACTATTTTTGGCACTTTTTATCCCGTATCTTTGAAACGGCTGATGCACATGCCTTATTCAAAACTAATCAGAACGTCTCCTCACAATTGAAAATCGAATGTTTTTCAAAAGCACCGTGATACGGAGATGTCGTGTAATACGTGATTCTAAAAAATTTTATATCACAAAAATGATTCATCACAGGCTAAAACAAAGAAACAAATAATTCTTTAATTTCTAAGATACTGCAATAAAGAAAATAAGAGAAAATCTAGACTACTCTTACGTTTCAAACATAATTATTACAGTTAGAAATTTTAAGAAACATTTACTGTAATTACCTCACAATATTTTAAAGTCATTATCAAATTTATTTTTATCAAAAATACCACTAAATTTAACTTAAAAGACAAAAATATTTGAAGTCAACATTTCGTTGTTGCGTGATACGGATTCTCGTTCACTGTGCCTCACAATCAGTGTTGTGGACATAATTACAGTAATCACGGAACTGTGAATTCGTCGAAAAATATGTTGTACTTCTAGCTAAGAAACTAATTGCTTATTAATACTGATCAATAATTTCACAAGATACATTTGACACAAATTGATAAAACATACAGTCGGTCAAGTAAGATCGTGGTCGTGTTAATTTATTTAAAAATGATTATTTTATGAAACTTTAATATTTATATATGCATTTAGGGTCTGTGTGGGGACAGTACGTGTCTATATAGAACATTCATCAGTAAAGATGACATTTCCAAAATCTCTATCAATATTTTCATGTGCCCAAGCGGAAAAAATCAAATGTTTTTCAGTCGTCAGAGGCTTCCCAATTGTGTTGCGCCATTGCAGATCATAAATACGAAAAACGGTTCGAATAGTTTTGTAGATATTTTTAAACATTTTGCCATTAATTTTGATCGTCCTTGCCGCAGTGTTAAAGCAGGATTCCGCGAAAACACATTCACTGTTTTATTTTCTTCTATTTTATTCGAGCAACGTTCTGATAAATTATCGACATTTTTAGCAATTTTATATAGGCGCATCCAAATCTGAACAAATGCCTTCTACTTTCTCATATGTTTAGCAGCCGCTGATTGCGCCATTTGGGAGACTTTTGGGTGGATGCAAAGAAGAACAGTCTCGTAGCGCGACGTGTAACTTAACGCTCATGGCGCTCATGACGTGATTTTTTTTCGAAAGATCAACGACAACTAAACCTTTATTGACAATGCATCAAAGACAAAGCTTCCATTTATCGTCTCGCAAAGGAATTAGACCGAAATCTTTCATTAATTGTCGTTAAAATCGACCACACTCTTACTTGACTGACTGTATCAGTATCATATAAACTCCTTGAATATGGAAGTCACCCTTAACCTGATAAACAACAATAATCTGGTTATTACTGATGCACCCAGGAGCTCTATAAAGCTATTAACATTTATATTTAAATGCGAAGATAGTGCTATTTGATAGATTTCAAACTAAACTTTTGGTATAGAAACTACACTTATGGTAACTAAATGTTGTGGTAATAAAGTAATAGTAATACATAAAATTATCATTAACTGACCATTTTTTTATTTTACGACCAATATAAAAAATACCCCATAATTTATTATTTGATGATTATAATCAATTAGACAACGAACTTTATTAACTTCCCTTGGGGTAAATTATAGTAATCGCAATAAATATCGAAAATGAAACCTTTTGAATATATATTTACGTTTCAAATGCTTCTGAATTTTGACATATCTCAGAGAGAATAAATGCATGTGTGTGTGCATGTATGTATGTGCGCATACAATTTTTCGACAATGTTTTCGAGAGCACGGATTCATTTGAATAATTAAAAAAAACAATCGATTCTTATTGATGGAACGGCGTGCTGATTAGTTTTAGACAAAGGCAGACAAAATTCAAGAATAAAAAAATTGAAAAAAGTCCAACTTTATTAAAATTTTTAAATATCAAAAATCTATTTTTTCAGTTTTCAAATAATAGTAAACAAACTAGCAATTGGCCTTAAGGCATGATTCCATGCCTTATTTAGATTAAACTTTTATTCAATCATTGGCTCTTATTTTATGTTAGTCGAATCTAAGATTTCACATTATTGTGATTACTTTAAAATGCACTATATGTTACAAAATATTTAGAATACTAATATTAATGCAAGATTGAATTCGTCATTCTATTGCATTCCTTGTACCGTGGATGATGTATGTTGTTAGCAAAATTGCTGGGACTTTGTTTTATACAAAATAATATATAATTTGTTTAATCAATCAAATAAATATATAACGAACAAAAAATTTGAAAGGTTTTCACGATATACCGTATTGATCTACCTGCAACGTACAGATATAAAAAACGTTTTGGACCTTTTTAACATCCCGTAGAGCAAGTTATAGTAATCGCACAAAAATCAAAAATAAAAATTTTTGTATATCTTTACGTTTCAAAGGTTTCTGAATATTTTGGCATACCATAGAAAAAAATGGAAGTATGTGTGTGTGTGTATATATGTGTGTATGTGTGTTTGCGTGTGTGCGCGAATACAAATTTTCGTCGACGATTTCGGGAACACCGATCAACCGATTTGAGTAGTTCAAAAAACATTCGATTCGTATTGATAAGGAGCCGCGCTGATTAGTTTTTGGGAAGGCAGGTCTAGCGGTTATGGACTCTCAATAAAAATAAGTTAAAAAATTGCCATTTGACGGTCAAAAATGTTTATTGGACATATGTACATCAAATTAGGGGGCGTCCATTAATCACGTGAGCAAGATTTTAAGGATTTTTGGACCCCTCTCTCCCTTGGTGATATTCAAAATTACCCCCCCTCCCCATCCAAACATAACGTGCATTTTTAGTTACGTGAAAAAATTGTACATATTGTGAATTATTTTTGAAAATGTTTGAACTTTTAAAAAAAAAAATATTTAAAAAATTAATACACGTGATATCTTACTATACCCCTTTCTCCCCCACGTGATATTTCGTGATTTTTTGTCAAACCCCCCTTCTCCCTAGAAACCTCACGTGATTAATGGACGCCCCCTTATCAGATATTTTATAGAAATTTTAATATTGTGTACACATTTTGTGTAATTTTTTTTGGGTTCCGTACCAAGATTTTTAATTTTGAAGATTTTTTATATGGTTCAAACAAATGTCCTCGACATTTTCGACAGTATGGAATAACCGATTTGTATGATTAAAAAATCATTCGGTTCGTACTCGATCGCGAGGCGTTTTTGCAAAAGGCAATTTTGCCGTTTCGGAGGTATGGAGCGCAAAGGGTATAAAAACGGTTAAGCAGTTTTTGAGAGAACGGATTATCCGATTAGATTAATTCAAAAAAACATTTTGCTTGAGTAGATGGTGTGCAAAAAATGCATTTACAGAAAATTTAGTAACTTTGAAAATTAAAAAAAAAAATCAAAGTTTTCAAAAAAAATTCAAATTTTCGAAATTT